>NW_024342644.1:1370966-1394455 GCF_902729225.1 Pteropus medius | reverse complement strand
ATGATTCACGGGCAGGCTTTTTCAGAATGAAAGAGACAGATGCTTCCTTCGCTTGCTTGTTTCCTGGTTTTCAGAGCCTTTTTTTGTTGTTATTTTAAGATTGGGTGCCTTTTCAGTCTGTCAGTGAGGATGTGGAGAGCCCATAAGCGCATGCGCCCACCTCTGTGACTTGCTCTTCCTTGTGTAATATCAAGTGGAAGTGCAAAGCACCACAACTGCTTTGAGCAGAGCCCACTTCCCTTCACCCAGAGAGAAAGTGAAGCAGTTATACCAACATCAATCAAGGAAAACCCACAGGCTGAACTCACACCGTTGAAGCAGGTGTGTGAGTGAGCACTCTCCAGTAGGCACACGTGATTGAGGTGTACCTCGGCATCTTGCCCACAGATGTCAGTTATGATGACTGTGTGGGGCTCTGCCCACTCCTCAGACAGCCAAGACAAGCCTGTCATACTTGTGGGACAGAGCAAGTGTAGCTAGCTCATGTCATCTCAGTAGCTGATTTATGGAGACTAGGGAAGTGTGTAAGGTCTGGTCATGTGTGTGTGTGTGTGTGTGTGTGTGTGTGTGTGTGTACAAATACATTTATGTTTCATATGCCTATGTGTATACTTATATACACATATGGGTGCATACATGCAAACATACACATTTAAAGCAAAACTCAAGTGGGCCATGAGGTAAAGAGAGAATATGAACAGCTAAGACATTTTTAAGTGTCTGACGATAAGGTGAAGGTGCTAATAAAAAAAAACATACATATCTCATCCTAAGTTGAGACATCCTGATATATATTGAGCTTTAGGAATTTCTGCAAAAGCTTTGAGTGATTTTAAAAAAAGGGAAACATTTAACACTAGGACTTCAATGTATATTGTACCTTTTAAACAGTTGTTATTAGTTCTCCAAAGCTACTTGTATGGGTTATTGGTTAAGAGTATCCACAATGAGACGATGCTTCAAAATGTTATGCATTATTTCTATTTTAATATGTGGATTATCATCTTTCCTCTAAGCAATGGAAAGTAAAACAAGTTACACTTTTTTTACCATGAAAGCTGACTAAGTTTGAAAATAAATATATCTAGTGTCCTTTAGGTATGGGAAAAAACATACTATTTAGGAGGAAAATTTTTATATACATAAAAATATCAAGATTATTTTGCAGTAGAGCTGACCCTTGAACAATGAGAGGGTCAGGAGCACCTACCCCCAGCACAGACAAAAATTTGTGTATAACTTTTGACTCTTCCAAAACTTACCTACTAATAACCTTCCCTTGGTTGGAAGCCCTACCAATCACATTAACAGCTGATTAACACATATTTTGTATATGTATTATATATTGTATTCTTGTAAGAAAATCATAAGAGAAAATACATTCCCAATGTTTATTGAAAAAAATTCGAGTATAAGTGGACCCACCCAGTTTATACCCATTGTATGAAGGGCCAATTTTGTATAAGATTAAAAGCCACAAAATGCACTTATTCATAGTTCTGGCATACAGATTCTAGGAATATTTATTCTAAGACTATGATCAAACGTGTGTAAAAAGATTTTACTACAATAATGCTTCATCATAAACTTATTTTTGATGTGCTTTGTTATAAATGTCTAAACAATTTTGAGTAGTTAAATAAATTAGTAAAAATGTACAATAAGATACCGAATGAGGCATTAAAACAATGTTATAGATTTTTCTGTGATCCTATTTAAAAAATATACCCATGTTGCATGCATACATGAATGTATAGGCATTGGAAATTGTTGGAAGATTATATAGAAATCTAAAAGTTAATATTTCCAGGCGATTTAATAGCAATTAAATGTCTTTATTTTGTCTATCTGTTTCTTAACAATTTTCTGTTTGTATATATTATCTGCATATTAAATAAAGCAAAGGCTATCATGGAAATAGTATTATAAGTGTAGAAGCTATCTAGAAATATCTTTGAAGACCAAGAAGTGAAAGAGCTTCTTATGTTTTTTTCTAGATAACCGTTTAGCAGAAGTTGTCAAAGAATATTGATTAATTCAACAATATATGTGTGTCTATGTGTGTCAGGCACTGTACAAGACTCTGTTTTGTTGCTATGTGTTTTTCACATGGCAAATGGCTGAATCGGTTCTATTTGATATACTGATGAATGTGGCTTTTCTAACAGAGTTCATAATACTACTACGAAAACTCTACTATGGACAAGCTAGGGTAGTCCATAAGATTGTCCAAGATTAAAGAGTGACATTTTACTTCATATTTTTGCATATATGTTTTGTCTCCTCTGTACTGTCTCACATGGTTAAACCTTTCCTACCATGTAGTTAAATGGCAATTTCAGACGTCTGGAGAGCCAAAAACAGATAGGAAAATCATTTGGAAAACTTGACACCATTCATGAGAACTTTAAAGGACACTAAAAAGCTTATCGGCAAGTGCTTTGAAAAATCTGACCTCTCCTTATTTTGTAGGTTCTTGGCTTTGAAACTCAATCTGGGTTTAATGTTCAGCAGGTGTCCTTTAAGGAGTCAGGACAGGATTTGAAGGGTGGGAGATTAGTGTGATGAATTCAGCATCCGTCCATCCATCTGGAATGTTGAGACTGTGGAGGATATAAATAGGAGGTTTAGATTAGGGATGTCTGACTGGAGGAAGATCAGGATGCAGGCAGACTCAGAGATACTCATCTAGAGGATTAAATGCTTTTCTGAGCCCCCAAGAATCTACCCAAAGGCCAGTCTTCTGATGTCCAGTCTCTATCTCACCACAATGATCCCAGAAGTGTCACTTCCATGTGGCCTCTCACTGCTTTGGCCTCTCATACTAGTATGAGATTAGAAATTAAAAATTCCAGCCTAAACCTCCCAGGGCTCCAAAATGAAAAGATTTTTTCATGAGTTAGGCTATAAAAATAGCAAGGATTCTTGAGAAGGGTTTGTTTTGGATGAGTACCAATTTACCAAGTTGTATGTGTGTGTGTGTCTGGGGAATGATTATGGCTTCTGGAACTTGGTTCATTTCTTTCCCATTGGTGAAAGGAAGAAGTTAAACTTTAGATTTGGTTCTATTTCCATGACCAGTGAATCAGGAGAGTTAGCTCCATCTGTTACTCTATTGCAATTTTGCCGTGATATTGTGGGAAAATGTGTCATATTCACTTCCTCTTTTTTTTTTTTTTCCTGATCATCCTTTTCTCTTATTAAACCAGATATGGTGCCATTACCTAATTGTCTTCGGATAGTTTGAAGTTTAAGGGGAGCTGGGGGGGGGAGTGGCATTTAGCTATTCCTGAGACAAGCCCAGAGTGTTAAAATAAATCAATAATTCAAGGAATCACTAGCCCTTAAAAAATACTTGTAAATTGAATAAGATTAAGATAAACGTGTCTTTAGGCAAAGCTAATCTTATCACACACAGAAGGCAGCCTGTTTTCTTGCTGGATCACTTCCACTTTATAGTCTCACAGGGAACAATATATTAAGTACAGTATTTAGAAATATTTGTTGAATCCTACTGTCTGATTTTGGCAAATCTTAAGGAAAAAAAGAATATATCTTGGACTGCTTGAGCTTTTCTGGAAGGATATCGGAGTTTTCTCAGAGAGGCTGGCTTCACATTGTGGGAAACACTAGTTTAGAAGATAACACTGTTAGAATTTATATGTCAGAAGGCATTTAGTTTTCTTTAGGTTTTCGGAGCAGCCACAGTTGATGTTATATCTCTCAGGATCTGAAGAAACCCAAAATGCATGCTAGTCTTCCCTTTTATTGGTGTCATTTCCTTTCAGAGGGTACCCTAGCCTGTAACCCCCTCATCCTGTTCAAGCAACAGGCTGAGCTCACCAGCACCAAAATATCCAGCATCTGAAGAGAAGATGTGGGTGGTAACAAGTGAGCTTGGCTGAAAGATAGGGCATTATGAAGTGAAATGTCTTCACTGGGTAATGCTTTTTTCTCTTATGAAATGTTGAGGCATCAACATTTTGGCAAAATCTTAAGCTAGTTTTATGTAAATGTGATGATATCGTATGGCATCGCCCAAGTAATTGAAATTTGTGATGAAACTAAAGATGAAATATTTAGAAAGTAATGGTATGACCCCTTTATGTAAAAGTGTGCACTATTATAAAAGAACATTATTATGAGAAATGTAAGTGAAATAAATTCCTTTAGTTTAAGTTTCTCAGCATGTATCTGACAAAATTATTTTCATAAATGTTATGCAAGGACTTATCTTACAGCCCTATTCCACTGGTTGCTTAAATGTGAAATAGATATATCTGACCAAGTTCTTTTGCACTTTTTTAGCTTGTAATTTTGGGAGACCGTTTAGCCTATAATTTTTCATCTCTAGAAAGAAAGTAAAAGCATCACACCTAGAGAGGTTTTTTTTTTTTTGAATAAACATTATTTTAGAATAGTTTCAGATTAACAGAAAAGTTACAAAGATGGAAAGGGTATATTCATATGCCCTTCATCTGGTTTCCCTCATTGTTGACCACATTGCCTCATTATGGTATGTTTGTCAAAACTAAGGAGCCAACACTGGTACTTGATTAGTAACTAAACTCGAGTTTATTTGGACTTCACCAGTTTCCCCCTAATGTCCATTCTCTGTTCCAGGGTCTCATCCTGGAATCCATATTACATTTAGTTGTAATGTCTTCTTCGACTCCTCTGATCTGTAACAGTTTCTCAGACTTGCTTCTGATGATGACCTTGAGGAATACTGGTCAGTATTTTGTAGAATGTCCCTCATTTGTGATTTGTCAGATGTTTTTTCTCGTAATTAGACTAGGTCATGGTTGTTTGAGAGGAAGATCTCAAAAGTGACTCACCGTTCTCAATATATCATAATCTGGGATATATACTGTCTGCATGGCTTATCACTGTTGATGTTGACCTCGATGACCTGATAGAGGTCACGTTTGCCAGGTTTCTTCACTGTAAAGTCACACTTTTTCCACCTTTTTCATACTGTCCTCTTTGGCAGGAAGTCAGTAGGCATAGCTCATATGGTTGTTTTAAGGTTCACATGAGGTTATAAAGCTCTTAGCACAGAACGTAGTAATTATAAAACACTCATTATAAAATGTCAAATAACTATTACTATAGTTGTTGCTTTTCCACTAGTCCTCTTCAGTACTTAAAAGCCAATAGTCTTTAGAGCTGCTTCTTCATAGTTATACAGTTCTGTCATTTATTGATGATGATCAAAAAATAAAAAATGAGTTCTCACAGAACTTTCAAGTGAGATGACTGTACTCACAGGCACTTTAGAATGGATGTAGATGAATTCATTCAAGCATTACCACTGATAGACTATGCTAAATTGGGATCATTAGCATCTGGTCCTATTTCAAGGGATGGTGTCAGTCATCAAGGATGAGCACAGAGATGTGGCAGTAGGGGGAGAGGGGTGCTGCCTAGTCTTGGGCTGACAGGGAAAAGAAAAGTACTTTGGGAGCTGAGCCTACATTTTTTTTTCCTTGTTCAGCTTTGATGGCTTTTAGGTAGAATTTAGAGTTCTTAGAATAAACTGTCTCAGCACTTCTGTGTAAAATGAGGACCTTATTCTGCAACCTGAAATGCTTCAAAGCCCCTGCAAATTGTTGCTAGAGTAGTTCACGGAGCCTAGATAATAGAGCCTGGAGTCCTGTGTAACTGTGTTGGTAGGAATAAGTAGGAACAGCTGGTTTCTTGTACAGATACAGTTTGGCCTGAATTTTTTAGTTAAGTCTCTCCATGTATCTAGTAAACAGTAAGCAGTATTCTAATGTTACTAAAAGCCTCCTGAGCCTCCTTCCAATAAGTTTCCTTTACTCTTTCTATTTAAAATTTCGGAGTATAGAGTAGGGTTAATGTATGAGAGAAGGAATGCTAGGGAAATGTTTCTGAACTAGAGAAAATAAGGTTCCACTTATATGTATTCTTTCTCATTTGACCTTCAGCTTCTCTCTTAGATAAAACATTTTTGGACTGTTTCTTGGGAAAGCAGATTTATGCAGAAGTTCTTTTGCTGTTTTGTATGTACAAAGTGAAGAGAGACTTATTCATATTAAAATGTAATATTCTGACCCTGAGTACTTAATGGTGAGGAAATTTGCCTCTGCATTAAGGGTAGGTAAGTGATGAAATCTTTTTTTGGTCTTCTTTAAAGGACTAGCAAGGAGATTCTTTCCTTATATCTTTGTGAGTTCCTGTCTTAACAAGTTTACTCGAAGCTCTGCCCACCATTTTCTGACCTATAGAGAACTTGGGAAGCACTCGAGTACAGAGATGGCATCATTCATTCATTTATTCTATTATCTTTGTTATTTACAACAGAAAGAAATTTTTTACTTAACTTGCCAAATTAACCCTGGCGTGTAAAGAAGTAGGAACTATCATAGATATATTGTCCAGTCTCTCTCTATTCTTTCGTCAAACCACCATTGAGTTCCCTGTCCTGGGGGCTGGGACTATAAGTAAGAGTAAGGTGAGATTTATGAACCTCAGGAATCAAATAATAGTCTTTATGGGCGCTAGAAGTTTGTTTTTTTGTTCTTTAAAGCCTTTGCAAGACTCCTGTGGTCATCAAGGATGCTCCCTAATGTATCAGCTGCCCTCCTTGGGGACACAGGAAAGTCACACTTCCTTTCCCCCTTTGTGATTAGGCATGGCCATGTGACTGGCTTTGGTCCACAAAATGTGAGCGGAGGTCACATATGTTGCTTTCCAGATTGATTGAGTCGCTGTGAGATTTGCTTCATCCCTCCCACCTACCTTAGTAGAAATACACGATGAGATGAAGCCTGCAGGATTTGGTCTTTTAGGGGCCCTAGTGGAAAGATCTCCTGACCCAGGTCGGATACATAGAGTGAGCAAGAAGTAAGCTTCAGTGATTATGAGTCACTGGGGTTTTGGGGGTGATTGTGTTGCTGTAGCATTATCAGCCTGTCCTGGCTAATGCAGTCAGCATTATTATCTCTTTAGAGTTGCAGGAATTAAGGCCTAAATGCTTGTGCTGTGGAGGGGATATTCACAGCTGTGATGGTGGCAGCAGTAGGAAATCTTGTAGTTGCTGTTACATAAAAAACTGGGTGTCTTTCTAAGAGGCGTAACCTACATTTCAGTTATAGTTGCTATGTTTTTTCAAGGCGATTACATCCTTTCTAACACTGCATGTATATTTTCAACAAATATCTTTACATAATGGCGAATAATTCTAAAGAAGGAAAAAATCAAAGTGTATACACACATACACACATGCATGCGTTAAATGTTAACTTACTCTCCCAAGACTCATATGAGAGATTTTAATGCCAAACTACTGGTTGAGTGCCAAGAAGAACTTCTTGGGTGGACATAATGCTTAATTTATATTTAGGGTATTTCCATTACTAAATCACAGAGCTTGTAACATTTGAAAAGAGGAGGAGGGGATGGAAAAAGAAAAAAAAGGGCCCAGAGATGTGGTTGACAGTATTCTTTTTAATTTAAAGCCACCTGAAGGTTTCAGTTGAATAATAAAGTAATCCCCATATGGTTTCCGTTCTTTCAATGTTAGAACCTCAGAAATGCAATCTACTTTTAGCCTTGGCTTCTGCTTGCCTCTTTGTCAGGCTGAGAATGCTTCCCGTCTGCTCGCTGGTAGGAATGTAAGCAAAGCTCTATTCTCTTGGGGAGAGTTCCCAGGCTGTACTTTCTTCGTGGGCAAGTTGGCTCATTTGCAGGGAGGACATACTCCTCCAGGGCACTCTTGACTTTTGGATAGACAGGGCCAGCTATGGGGACCACACTGAAGGTGACTTCATGCTTAATTAGTGAGGGAGCCTTCCTAATAGCACTTTTCTCAACCTTCTTTTGTTCTCTCCCTCACAATTCTGTTTACAATAAATTTTCCCCCTAAAGAAAAAAAAAATTATTCACTCGGGTTTGGTTGTTTTCTCTTGAAATTTTTGTAACCTCCACAGTCTTTAAAAGGGCAAATTACTCAGGAAATCCTAAAACTTCAATTAAGAATTATTTTCAATTACTCGTTATATACTTTCAATACTAAAATTATTCTTTCTTATCCTGTGTAAATTTACTTTCCTCCTACATTCATATGAGTTCATGATATACTCAGGAAGTTTATGAAAAAACTTTTTGAGAAACAGTTTTGTGGTATGATGCTGGAAATCCATTTCGACCATGTACTCTGGGTTGTGTGTAACTATTCCTGTCTGAATTTGTAAACTCCTACACCAATATCATTAAAATGCCTTGAGATAACATTGTTGTGGCTCAAAAGGAAGCTGTCTAGGAAGTCAGAAGATAAGAATTTTAATGCTACTTTATTGTGATGGTGTCACTATTTAACTTCTATACCTGTTTGTCCTTTCAAAAAGGAGGGGGAAAGTAGTTGGGCTAAAAGGGGTCAAATATGTGGTGACAGAAAAAATCTAACTATGGGAGTTGAACACACCATGCAGTATATATACATATACATATACATATATATACACACACACATATACACACACATATACATATATATACATACATATATATATATATATATATATATATATATATATATATATATATATATATATATATACATGCCTTACTGCTAAATTGTACTCCTGAAACTTACTGGATTTTGTTAACCAATGTCACCATAATAAAAAATAAAATAAATAAAAAATGAGATCAGTGGTGCTCGCTTTTCCGCTTTTCATGGAATTGCAAAGTGATTTCTTCATACAAGGATAATCGAGATAATAGTTATAAAGTGGCCTCAATCTTTGGAAGAAAAGTCCTACAAAATTATAGGTAGGTGGAAGTAGAAGACAGTTTTAAAATCGTAGAACAAAAGAGCTTGAAAACAACTCTTTCAGTTGACCAGACAGTACTGTTTGAACACTGTTCCCTTTCCACCAAGCCATCATTTTGCGGAGGTTCCTCTGGCATAGCCGTTGCATCAGTTTCCTCTTAATTCAAAATGAGAAAGTACATGCTGAGTACAGAGGCACTGTAAAGATGCATTCATGCCAAAATTGGCCTTCATGGTTTTCAGAAATCACTGTGGGATCTACTATTCGGATGAAAATTATCAGGCCTGCAAATTAAATGCCACAGTGTCTTGTCTCCTGCACAGTGTGTCCCCAAAAGGTATTTCATGTGTTTCTGGTAATGCCTTCCATAAACTAGACTAATATATTCCATGTGATTTTTTTTTTCTTTTTGCTTGATTTTTAATTGTCAGTTACTAATATAGGGACTTTGAATCAGTGTCAAACAGAAAGAAAACCAAACACAATGCTGGCACCAATCCTAATTGACAGAAATGTCTCTGTGTCCTTTATTTTTCCTCAATACAAATTTTTAAATGTGTGTATCACTTAAAAAACAGAACTCTTCTGATTTCTTCAGATAACTTTATCATACATAAAGATCTACTTCATGAGATGAACATACTGGCAGCTTATCCTTTTCTTTAACTCTCTGTATCCTTCTACTTTTCAACCTGTATAAACTGTACATTTATTTTTACATTGCTAAAGTTGTTAGCAATTCTATTCTGTAATTATTACGAAGTCTCTCATGTTATGTATTCAGGTCGATACTAAAAATTGAAAACCAGTAACCAGTGCTCATGCTATATTTATGCAAATAATGTTCATTACAGGGCCAATTAAGATGCTCTGATTATATTCTTTTCCAATTCCGTGACCCCTGTGCCTCTCTATGAAAGGGGTCAAATGCAGACTTCTTACCTAATTTTATCAACTCATTGAAACCATACAACATTCAGTTTGCTTCAAACTTGGTTTATAACCTTCTTCTACAATTTGTTAACCCTGAAGTATTTGATCTTTGTTTTTTCTTGATGGGAGAAGAAATACAAGCTTTTTAAAAATTGAATTTTCTTTCTAGGTTCATTGTTGTTTTCTTTCATTAAACTTTTGGGATCTCTTTTAATCTTGGTGTTCTCAAATTTCGTCATGATGTTTGGGTCTTATTAATTCTGAATGGTGCTTGGAATACTCTGGAAACTACATCTCCCATTGGCCCTGGGACATTTTCTTTTATTATTTTGATATATTTTTCTTAGGTTTTCTCTGTTCTTTCTTAATGGAACTCCTGTCAGTCAGATGTTGGGTCCTCTGACTTGATCTTCCGCATTTCTTATCTTTCCTTCACATTTTTCATCTTTCTGTTTCTGTTCTTATGTCGTGGGAGATTTTGGCTCTGTCTTTGAACACTTTCCTTAGTGTTTTTTAGCAATACTTTTTTTTTTTAACTTTTAATATCTTGTTCTTTCATTTCGGGGGAATGTATTTTGAAATACATTAAAACAGTGGTATAAAGCACTAGTATTCCACCAGGAATTCATCTATCATGGAGATCTTCATTATAAAATCAAAATTCCCTGTGGGTATTCAAAAAGACATCTAGCTAGAATTACCATCTAGTTCCATAATGACGACTTAGGGAAGCAATATGAGTTGCTCATTGGCTATCAAGTTTGACTTTTACCTTACTAATAATACATACTGAACAGCGGCAATATTCAGAGTGAGAGAGAAAACATAAAGTTATTGCCCTCAAGGAGTTTATGGTCCAATTAAAAGAAAAGACAAAAGCAGAAGAATTTTAGGAATACAGAAATAAAACTCCATAGTGCCAGATTATGTAGTACGGAGTTTTAAAACAGAGGGGTTTTTTTGAGTTTTTTTAGACTAAAATGAAGCCCTTTGTACCCATAATTTTTTCTATATTACAGATTTTTTTTTCATCTATTGAGAGATACAGAAAGTCAAATTGTTGTATTAAGGCTATTGCTTTTGATACATATGTTCATATTCCATTTATAGAACCACTTATCATCTATCACGGGATGAAATTTACCAAAATCTAACTAGCAGTGGGTGTTGTAATTAAAAAAAAAAAAAAAAAAAAAACCTGAGTAACTTAGTATGTGTGACAAGTGATGTTTTATTATTTAGCTTGAATTATTTAATTACTATTCTGCTACCTTTTGTTATTCATTGATGTTTATAAGTAAATCATAGTATATTTATATGCTAAAGATATTTTCTTTTCCTCTTCCTCTCCCTCCCCTGCCTCCCCTTCCTCTATCTCAGCTCCCTCATCTATTTTCTCTCCCTCTTTTACTTCTTCAGTCTTACTCTCAACAATACTGATAGAAGAATATATTCAGTCCAACCTACACCTGAATATTTTCTACACATCTTCTACTCAGTATTAAGATGATGTGGGATTATTTCTGAAGTGGCTGGTTGTATATTTCATTTACTATTGGTCAGAGACAAGGTGGTGTTACTTTTATTAACATTAAGGCCACCTATTCTTAGATGGTAGGGAATGTGAATGTGGCTTTTGTTGAATTAGGACCTGAACTGGGGAGTAGAGGGCCCTTGTTTGTACTCTTGAACTTTTTCCTGAACACTGATTTCTATGACTTGCTCAAAGGCTATCTTGATCTGGAGTGGGAGGACCACATTTAAGGACTCAGATTCTGAACCTGGCGTCAGAGTGAGACTTAATTGAATCAGCTCGTCATGGTGTTACTTCTGTTTTGAGAGCTCTCTACAAAAATATACAAAGACTGACAATTTCATTCAAAGAAAACAATAATTGGCCCTACTTACTATATCTAAGTTTCCATCCCTAAAATCGTTTTTTAGTTTTAAAATTTGGCTGTCAGTATATTTTGGCTCAAGAAGACTCAAGAAGAAATATTGCACTATTTAGAATTAGTCATTATGTTAGTCAGTTTCCCATCAATGAAAATATGTCTGAAAATATAAATATGTATTTATTGATATTTAGAGTAAAGCTATTTGAATAGGAGTTTTAGGATGAGACACTAGGTTATAGCTAGAATAGTAGGATAACTACTCTGTCGTTGAGTGCTAGGAGTTTGATATTATGCTGTAATACGTACATTTCTAGCATACTTTGTTTCACATTTAAGAGAGAAAAATAGTTCTTTCTTTTGTTCCAATAGAAATGCCTTAAGCATTTAGGTAATCAAAGCCCGAGGTGAAAGTATAGTCGAATATAATGCTCTTGGTTTCTAGAGCACCCTCTGGCAGAAGGCATATGGCATAAGAATCATGGAAACAAATTGAATTCAATTGGACTTTTTAAATTAAAAAAATAGAATTATTCGTTCGAGTATACTATAAATGCGTGAAAATCTGTATCAATATCTTTGGATTTCTTTGATTAAAACTACCAATATAATATAGGGCCTCAAAATTTTGTATAAACATGTTTCTGTAGTACATGCCACTTTATGTCACAGTATTTGTAGGATGATATTGATGAATCGCACGACTGCTTTTTTCCCAATTGACAATAAGAAGGATTTATCACTCTTCAAGTGGGCTCAAATTACGATAAGCCAACTAAAGTGTTCAAGAGAAAAGTGGACTTCTCTTTTCTCTCAGAAGCATATGTCTAAATATTAGCAATGGGAAGTGAAAAACAGGAAGGAAAATTGTATAAGGATTGTTCTGGGAGCATTCCTTATGGTCAGAACTGAATGAAGAGCTCATTTTCATTCCCGGCTCTCTATCTGCTCTGTCAGCGGCACTAGTATCTGGATCTTTATCAGGTTACTGCTGCTGGTGTCTACATTTTCATTTATCTTGGCTGCCATTTAATTAAAAAAAAAAAAAAAGACAAATGACAAATGGCCAAGGCGAGGCTAAGAGTGCAGCTGAGCTGAGAATGGATGTCTCTTTATTAGTATAGGAGTCTATTACATCACTGTGATGTCTGTGATGGGGCAAAGTCTTTTATACAAAGCCAGATTCCCAATCCTTGCTTTCTGAATTTTTTCCAACTTTTTGTAATTTTTTAAAAAAATTATAAAAACAATAAGAACACTGAGATCCTATTTTTAGAAGTTGGTCACTTTCAAATAGTCTTAAGTGCAAAGACGCCTCTGATGCCATGGAGGAGGGAGATAAAAGAAGGAGAAGGTAACATTTCTTTGGGCTTCTCAAAAACAGAAAACTTTAATCAGCTCTTTTAAATTATATATCGGACTTCTATAAAATTCCTTTTAGAAAAATATCTGCTGAACAGATTTTGAAGAACATTGTTCTAGGCCATCATAAATTCTGAAACATCCTCCTTCCTCCAGTATCCCAGTGTGGAAAATTGTTTTACTACTCTTTGTACAACAAATTTTTGAAAAGCATTTCAACATTAATCATAGCTGGATCTAGGTACTTAGCACATCACGCTTCTCTTAATATTATAAATGTTTCTGCTACTGGGTAGGTGTGTGGTTAGGTCGAGGGACAGATGCATAAAGATGGATGAAGGAAGGACGGACGGACGGATGGAAGGAAGGAAGGAAGGAAGGAAGGGCATATAGTTATTTCCATTTGTCTTATTACTTTATGTCCATGTATATATTTTTAATTATTTGATTATTTTTCTTACCACTTAGGACATGAATCGCATCTTGCCTACATTTCACTACCTCATATGCAGTTACAATGATAATGAATTCCTTGGTCAGTCTTTTATGTATGTATTGGCCAGTTATCATTCTAGATGCTAAGGATTCAACAGTAAGAAAACAAAAAAATACCTGACCTCTTGGAGCTTCTTTCTAGTTGGAGGAAAAAGAGTAGACACTGATGTGAAATAATCATTGGGTCAGTTAATGATAATGCTGTACAGAAATATAAAGCAGGAAGAGAAGGGGGTGACTCATTTATATCCAGAGGTCACTGACATATGCACAAAACCTGAAGGAGGTGAGGGAGGGAACTTGGTAGATCCTTAGGGGAAGAGCCTTTTATGTAGGGGGAGTGGTAAGGACAAAGGCTTGATGCACGAGTTTGTTTGGTTCATTCTAAGAACAGCAAGAAGGGCAAGGAGCTGATTGCTATGAGGTCAGGGGGTGGGGAGGACTCTGGCTTTTACTTTCTTTTATTCTAAGCGAGATGGGAAGCCATTGGAGAATTTTAAGCAGAGGAAAGACATCTAATTTAAAAAGATGATTCTTATTTTGGTGTTGATCATAGACTTTTTTTTATATATAGTTTAGTGCAATAGCAGCCATAGGCAATATGTAAACAAATGGCCATAGCTGCGTTCCAATAAAACTATTTAAAAATTCAGGTGGTAACTGGATTTGGTTTACATGCCATAGTTTGCCAATCACTGAAAGACCATTTGTCAAGTGGTTTTAAATTGTAGCTAAAAAGGGGTGACAGTTGTGCCTATCAATTTTCTCCTATACCACACCCAATACCAGCTGCCATCAATTGATAATTTTTTTTGCATACCCCCTCTTTGTATAACTTATCTGTTGTCACATCAAAGCTATGGATATACTTTAATAAATGTCTATTGATGATTTTAAAAGACTTGTCTACTAAAAGGAAAACTAGGGGTATATAAGGTTTCTCTATCGCTTTGAGGAATGGGATGTCCTGGACAAGGACTATTCTTTCTGTAGTAACTCCTTGTAGTAAGTATTCTGAATCTGCTTGCTGTAAGACCTTTATTCCCCACTCTCTCTTCTGATTGGTTCATCCCAGTGCTGTCCAAGAGAAACTTAGCGTGGTCCTCCAATGCAAACCACCTCAAGAAGTTGAAAATTTCTACTAGCCACATGAAAAATATAAAGAGAAACACGTTAAATTAACATTAATAATATTCTATTTTAACCAGTATATCCCAAATATTATCATTTTAATTTGTAATCATTATAAAAATTACCAAGATATTTTACATTCTTTATTCATTTGAAGTCTTCGAATTCTAATGTGAATTTTACAGTTTGGACTAGTCACATGCTAAACACTCCGTAGTCACATGTGGCTAGTGGCTGTCATTGGATAGTGCAGCCATGTAGGTATAGGAGGAGGTTCAGAACTTGGCCTTTCCAGCTGATAAATATCCTCCTATAAACACTAACAACACTGATAACCTAGCAATAATTTTTAAGCTAATATGTGAAATCAATATACTTTTTTCTTGAAAGATTATAGATATGGACCACTTTAGAAATGTTGGAATCCAAGTCCTTATTGCTGCCCGTAGGTTTGTCAGCAATGATTAATAGCAAAGTATGATATAAGGAGGACTTCTAATATTCATTCCAGTTCCCTTTTCCTAAATCTTATTTTCTCCTTTTAAATTTCTCAATATGCTTATGGATAACTGGTTATAAACATTAAAATAGCAAAAGTTAACTTCCTTGGCTATCTCCAATCCCGCTTTACCCCCATGGCTCAACAACTGATTCCAAGGTCATTTGGTAAGACTTTGAACTGCGTGGAATGTACCTTTTCCCCCTTTGAGGGGAATCTTCTGTGTACTCTGTCAGTTATTTCAATGTGATATAGAACTCAGAGGTGGAGGCTGCTGAAGGCCCCACCTATAAATACAGCTTTGTAATATTCATTCTGTACAGTTTAAGTGGTTTTACACATTTACTTATCTGTAACTGATCTCCCCCGTGACAAAGTTATCTGGCATTGGCTTAAGAAACAGTTTATATATGCTACAAAACACCTAAATTTTAACATTACATTTAATTGACATATGAGAACATAAAATTTGGGAGTTTGGGGAAACAGCAGGGAGGCTATAAATAAAAATCTACAGAGCTGTTTTATGGAAAAATCTGAGACAGTGAGAAACTTGCAGCACCATGACAGGCTCTTCCTATGGCCCATGAGACCAGGAAAAGCAGCATTCTTCCTCACTTTACCAGAGACTGCCATTTTGGCTTTATCGCCTTGAGGGTTCCCATGCCATTGTGGGAGTGCCCACAGTGGTGTTCACAGGGATTCTCACTGAGAGAATTGGCTATAGAATCTGAGGAAGGAGGTGATGATAAAAGCTAGGAAAATTTGAGTTATCAGAGGTTCTGTAACCACACCTGCTTCTATGTGGGGATACAGCCTGGGTATCTTTGAGGTATACACATAAGCAGTTATATCTTGCTCAGTAGTTCTTTTCAGGCACAACCAGGCAATTGAAACACAATAGTGAAACAGTGGACAGACACGTTCCAGTACTCACAGTGGATGCCAGAATCATGGGTAGTACTGAATCCTGTATATACTGTGTAGTTTTGTTTTTTGTTTTTCCTATACATCCATACCTGTGATAAAGTTAATTTAGGGACAGTAAGATATTAATTATAGAACAACTATAAAAATATACCATTATAAAAGTTATGTGTATATAGTCTCTCTCTCAAAATATCTTATTGTACTGTACTCACCCTTCTTGTGATGACGTGAGATGATATAGTTAGTGCCTAAGTGATGAGATAAAGTTGAGGTGCTCAGAATGGCAGGCAATTTTAAATGTATAAATTATTTATTTTTGGAATTTTCCATTTAATATTTTTAGACCACGGTCGACTGCAGGTAACTAACTCTGTGGAAAGCAAAACTGCAGATAAGGGGGGCAGGGACCACTCTAGTAACAGTAAGTTATAAAGAGATCATTCCTTTTCCAAGTCCTTGTGGATTTGGAGATACAGTCTTCATCATTAAATTTGACCTTAGGCCAAGTAATTTCAGTTTCTTTAAGAAAGGTGGTTGGCAGAAGCTGAGATGGATGGGGCCACCTACTTTTGTTATTTTTTGAAATAGAACATTTTTGAATCCAGTAAAAAAAAAAATCAGTATTATTTATATTCTCATAGAATAACAGCAACATTTAGGTATCACCGCCTCTGGTCACGCACTATTCTAAAATGCGTTATATAAAACTCATTCTCAGAACAACCCTGTGAGCTAGATAACTCTTTCCCCCATTGTACAGTAGAGGAAACTGACTCCAAAAAGCTTTCATCACTTGCCCAAGGTCACATGGTAGTGACTGGTGAAGCTGGGATTTGAGCCCACACAGCCTGACTCCCCAGTTTCTGCTCTTAATCACCACGCTAACTACCTACATGCGTGATGATACCTAAAAAATATTTTACAAATCAAGTCATTCAGATGCATTGAGTTTGAAATATAATATAGTCCTCCAGTGAAGACTTGTGAAAATGACATACATTGGGGCATTATTAGCTTAAAACTTAGTAGTTTTTAAAGATTTTTTAAAAATATCAGACTTATCTAAAATAGAGAATGTCTATAGAAAAAAAAATCCTTTGAGCTGCTCAAAAATGGGTATTCAAGATAGAATATTATATGGCAGGGTAGTGGGTCTAATGTAGATTAAGAGTTCCTGACCTGTCTTGCTTTTAGCTTTTTAAGCCATTCTGACACTTCTCATGAACGCACCCATCTGACAGATGAGAAATTCAGGCGGAAAAAGCTCGCAGGAATCATCCAAGATGTTCTTCCTTTGTTCCTGTGCTCTTTCTGAACCAGCTCCTAATTTACATATTTGCAGTCTCAGTGTTGATCCTGCCTTCACTTTCTGTGCTCATATTTTGCAGTTAGTCTTTCCAACTAACTGCAAAGTCAGTTTGAAACTCAGTTTCCCATAAATAACTCCTAATTTTAGCCTTCAGACCCTCGCAGTCCCTCACTGTCTCATCAGGAATCTTCAGTGTGAGTACTGCCCTCATCTCCCTTTTTGAACCGTTTTTTAAAAGCAAATGTACTAGTGTAATGTCTTATTCAGAATTCTTTTTTTCTTAGCGATCTCTCTGGAGGTTTCTATGGGTTAATGGCTCCCCACCCACTTGATATGTTGCCTATTACATTATATGTTTCTTCCAGGGAACAAAAATATAATTCTCCTTTTTTGACAGCATGGGAGAGTTTCTCTTGCTGTCGCTCTCCAGGAAATATCTCATAATCTAACTAGACAAACCCTTGCTGAAAATTTAGACCAAATGGTATTTGTAAACTCCAAAGAAAGCATTTTTTTTCTGTGAAGTATTTCCTAGCTGGAAGTGTTGAAACTTTACATATACTGATACTAGTTAAGTTTATTGGAAAAAATGAAGTTATAAACAGCTGGATACACTGTACACGGTCAACCTAATTTTTTCCCTAGCCCTGCATGCTGAGAAATTTGTAGCAGTCTTAATTCACATTTATGAGATGAATGAGAAAAATGAATGGATAAAGTTTAGTTGCTAAAAGAAAGACTAGGTAGCTAGCTAGGTCTTTTTTGCTTATTTGGTAAGTTCAAATGAAAGAAATAATATTAGAAAATGTGTACTGGGATCAAATTTCTGTATGCTCTCGCATAACAAAATCAATGCACAATCAGTTTGCCTGTATGCCCAGTATCATAGGTGTTTGTTTTGTTTTGTCTGACTCATGCTCTAAACCCATTAGGCAATGAAATATCCCATCTTGAGAAACAAATTTGATCTACCTCTTTTGGGTTACTATGGGACTATAAAGAACCCAAAGATCTTTGGTATTTGTTTTTAGTATCAGATCAAATAAAAATGTTAATTTCTTTGGCAATTTGTGCTGCACAAATGTGACTTTTTAATAAGGTACTTTTATTTCCCAATTAGCACTGCACTGCCTAATGCATTATAAATAAACTTTTCATGCCCTTTCTATGATAGAGAACTTCTAGTGAAGAAGTAAGTGACTTTCTTAGCATAATTGTTAAATAAGATAAACACAATCGCATAATCAAATGTTTAAAACAAAAACAGGATGGAGTGAATATTTTCTAATCTATGGTTAATATTAAGCATAAATAACTTCACTGTCTAAGTGCCTTCTTTTAAGAATTAGATTAGTTGCATGTCTGAAATTGGACTTTGACTCTAATATAATTTAGACAAATAACCTCTGTCTTGAAAGAGTAACTATGACCAGTAGAGTCACCTGCACATTTTATGAGTGCTGTATATTACAGTGGTTTCTTAAGTGCTATTTATCTCTACAACTTACAGCTTACCATGTCTTTCTGTGGTATTGTGAAAACTTTAGAGTTAAACATACCTGGATGTTTATATCTGACATATTAGCTACATTTGCATGGGTATTCTGCTTAATCTCTGCCAATCCTCAATTTTGACATAAATTGAGGTATTATGTCATTTGAAGTGTTGTTATAAATAGGAGAGAGAATGCAAGTAAAATATTTTACATGGTACCTGGGACACAGTGATTATCAAAAGGTAGTTGTGGCCCAGAAAGTTTCACTAGCGAATTCTATCAAACAGTTAAGAAAGCAATAATGCCAATCTTACTTAAAATCATTTAGGAAATAGAGGAGATGAGAACACATTTAATGTAGCCATCATAATCCTGATGCCAAAGACACATAAAAAAGAATTTTTAAGAGTATAGATCTGAACAAAGTACTATGAAATAGAAAGCAGCAATGCATAAAAATAATAATACATTGCAAACAAGTTGGGTTTATTCCTGGAATGCAAAGTTAATCATTTTTGAAAATTAGTTTGTGTAATTCACCAGAACCACAGAATGAAGGAGAAAAATCATATGATGATTTCAGTAAATACAGGAAAATCACTTGACAGAATGGGGCATCCATTTATAATAAAAACTTGCAGCAGAGTAAGAGTAGTAGGAAACTTTAGTGTGATAGAGTGAATCTATGAAAAATATACAGCTAACATCATACTTAATGACAAATTGCTGAATGTGTTCACCCTAAGATTGATAATTAAGCAAGAGTGTCTACCATGATGTCCTTTATTTATTATTGTTTTAGAGGTCCTACCTAGTACAAGAAGAGAAGAAAAATAAAAGAAATACATAGTGAAAAGGAAGCAGTAAAACACTCTCTCTTTACAGATGACATGGTCGATTGCACAGAATAACCTAAAGAATCTACAAAACAACTGTGAGGACTAATGAATTTAACAAGGTTTCAGGATATAGTGTTACTATACAAACTTAAGTGTATTTTTACACATTAATACAAAGAATTGGAAAAATATTTTTTAAATTTCCACTTACAATAGCATGATTAAACATAACATACTTAGGAATAACTTTAGCAAAATGTGTAAAACATCGACACTGACAACTATAAAACATTGCTGAAAGTAATTAAGGAAGACTCAAATATAGAAGAAGAGATGCATGTTTCTTGGCTAAAAATTATGTTCAGATATCATTTATTTTCAGATTTATGAGTAGATTTAATCTAATCTCAGCCAAAGTCCCACTAAAATTCTATGTTTGTTCGTTCTGTAGAAAGATAAACTGACTCTAAAACTCATGTGAAAGTGCGATGGTCCTAGAATATGCAAAGCAACCTTGAAAAAGAAAAAATTCTGATCATGACTTTATATAAAACTAAAGTAATCAAGACTTTGTGATACCTTCACCTACAGAAACAAATAGATCAACAGAACAGAATTGAGCTCAGAAATAGACCAACCTTGTACAGTCAACTGATTCCCAACATGAGTGCCAAAGCACTCCAGTGGAGAGAAGAAATTAATTTTAGAAAATAATTCTGTAAAATCCTAGAACATCAAGCCTTACCCTATACAATCCTCTGCAGTACACACACACACACACACACACACACACACACACACACACACACAAATTGAAATGAATCATAGACCTAGAAAGTTAACATAAAATTATTGGTGGGCATGTACAATTGTGTGACCACTTTGGACAAAATCTGGTAATTTCTTATAAAACTAAACATATATGTACCCTGGGACCTACAATTTCACTTCTAGGTATTTTTCAAAGAGAAAAACATGCCCACAGAAAGACTTGCACAAGAATGTTCATAGGAACTTTATTTAGAGTAGCCATAAGTGGAAATATTCCTTGTGTGCATCAAGAGGGTAGTAGATAAATTGTGAGGTTTATAAATGGAATACTTTCCAGCCATAAAAAAAGAACCATGTAACAACATAGACGAATACTGAAAACCTCTATGCTGTGTGAAAAACCTTACACAGAAGAGTACCTACTGTATGGTTCCATTTATATCAAGTCCCTGAACAGGAAAACTAATTCATGATAAAAATATACCAGAACAGGAGGGATAGGGGCAGGGATTGACCAGGAAGGGGCATGAGGGAATTTTGTGGGTGATGGTAATGTTCTTTATCTTCTTGGAGGTTTGTGTTATACAAGTGTACACATTTGTAAAAGCTTACTGAGTACATTTAAAATTTATATATTTCACTGTATGTTAATTTTGTTTATAAAATACTATAAAGATTTTGAAGACCACCTCATGCATGCTGAAGTGTTTAGTGATAAATTATATTGACATTTGCAACTAATTGAAATGGATCAAAACATAAAATAGATTGATTAAATTGTAGAGGGATGTAAAGATGCATAGGTAGCTGATAAAAAGCAAATATGACCAAATTTTAATTATAGAAACTATGTGGAGGGACATGGGCTTTCACTGTGTAATTCTCTCAACTTTTTTGTATATTATAAATCATTTCATCATAAAATATTGGAGGAGAAGGCTGTTTTTCTCTTCTAGCCTTCAAGAGTAGAAATGATGATCCTGTTTTGCAGGTGAAGGCATTGAAATCTAATTCCTTAAAATCCCAAGTTGTTAAATGACAGAGCCAGTATTAAAATTCAAGTGGCTTCTAATCCTACAATCTGTATTCTTTCTGTGTTGCTGCACCACTTTCTAGATCCAAACACCCAGAGCCCATCGGGTGAAATAAGAAGGGGTATGAAACCTCAGCTGTGCTCTGTATCCCTGTGGCTACTCTCCAGTTTCTCAATAAACAGACTTTTTCAAAACAAAAATTATTATCGAGGGAGAAGATGCTGGTAGATATTGAGCACACCTTATTAAGGAAGGATCCATGAAAGGTGAATATTAATATGAAATCAGTTATAAGGTAAATCTATTTTCTCAAGGAATTCTTTTTTCCTCCTAAGCTCATGTACTGGGCATTTTAGATACTAAAATAAAATTCCAAGTATCTTAGAATCTTAAGCTCAGGCCTATGTGTATTTTTTTCAGTAGTTGTGTAGGCGATGAGCACACGTCCTGTTCAGAAGAGGGTCATAGGCAGGCTCACTGAGCAGTGCGTGGCAGTGCAAAGAATGCAGAGCTGACGACTGGAACTCTCACCCCGGATATGACCTTAACTGGTCTTGTGACTTTGTACAACTCCCTTATCTTTTCTCAATGTCATCCTTTGATCCTGCTTTCCTTATTAGTGTGAGGATAAAAATTAAGCAAATTTCAAAGCTGAAAGAGAGTTAAAAGATAAGCCCAACCTACTTATTTTATTGGTGGGAAAATTAAAGCCTAGTGGTTTGTTCAAGGTAACAGCGAAACAGAAGCCAAACCAGGCCTTAAAACAATCTTTTCCTCAGTTGGAGGTTAGTATAGTTGCCCCATCACAGTTACCTCAATGCAATAGCTATGAAAGCGTTTCAAGGATAAATATGCCATAGGAATACAAAGTATAATTACTGATATCTCTTTATTAATATAAATGTAAATATTATATGCATATTTTTATTTATAGAATATGTCTTCTGGATTATAATGTATATACTACAGTTTTATGTTAAATCTATAACTGTAGAGCCATGTATAGATAATAGTCTATCTATAGAGAAGTGGTCCCTTTGGTAAAATTCATTTTTGTTAATATTCTGATCTCTATGATATATCTTCTTATAGATTATTCTTAAGTGTAATATTCAATATATGTAATAAATTATGAGACTCAGTATTTTAATTATAAATGTTCCATTGGGACTCGATTGATCAAAAGTATATAAAGCAACACTGTACACTATTTCCTTTTGAAATAATTGGACTTTTATAACACTGTAACTAAATGTTATGGCATATTTTCAAATATATTGTTTTCTTTTTATCCTTAAAAAGCCAAAAAACATTTTGAGGTAAAGCAGGCTAAATGAAATTTCTTTAAACCAAACGTGTATCGACAGCTTTTAAATTTTGCATTATTCATGTTTTGTAGACGTTATGCAAGAGTATTATATATTTCTTTGCATCTTTATTGAGAAATAATTGAAGCACAATAAACTGCACATATTTAAATACAATTGGATCAATTTTAACATAATTTTACACTGGGGAAACCATCATGACAATCACGATAAAGAATATTTTTGTCTTCCCCAAAACTTTCCTCAGAACTCTTTTGTAATCCCTCCCTTCTTCTAACCCCATCCCTAAGGCAACCATTTACTTGCTTTTTATCCACTATAGTTTCCATCTTCTAGAGTTTTTATAAATAGAATTTAAGTGTACTTTTTTATTTTTGTACTGGCTTTTTCATTTAGCATGTTTTTTTTAATTGAAGTATAGTTGACATACAATATTATATTAGTTTCAGGTGCACAACATAGCGATTCAAAATTTATATACTTTACGAGACGATCATCACAATAAGTCTAGTAATTATCTGTCCCCATAGAGACTTATTACAAGATCAGTGACTATATTCTCTATATTGCATCCCTGTGACTTATTTATAAGTGCTGAAGTACACACCTCTTAATCCCCTTCACTTATTTTACCCATCCCCTTACCTCTCTCCAAACTCATTTATG
>NW_024342644.1:1195482-1370932 GCF_902729225.1 Pteropus medius | reverse complement strand
TTTGTGGTAGTCCATAATATGAATGGACATGCCATAATTTGCTTATCTGTTCATCTGTTTATTGGACATTTGGGTTAATTTCCAGTTAATGGTTATTACAAACATAGCTGCCAAATTGGTGTGGATATGTTTTCTTTCTTATAGGGTTAATACCTAGAACTGGACTGGCTGGGTTATATGGAATGTTTATGCGTAACATTCTGTGAAGCTACTAAACTGTTTTCCAAAATGGGTATACCATTTTATATTCCCAGCATTAGTGAATAAGAGTTCTGGTTGCTCAAAATCTTTGTCAATACTTGGTATAGTCAGTCTTTTTAATTGCATCTAATATAATATATGTGTAGTAGTGTCATTTCGTGTGTGTGTGTGTGTGTGTATGTGTGTGTGTGTAGAGAGCACGCGAGAGAGCGCACACCTCTTTCAGTTTACTTGTGTCAATTTTAGTAACTTGTATTTTTTCAAGAAATTTGTCAATTTCATATAATTGTCACATGTTTCAGGGTGATGTTGTTGCATTAACTTATTATCCTTTTAAAATCTGCCGGTTCTGTGTGACTAACCCCTTTTCATTCCTAATACTGTTGATTTGTGTCCTTGCTCTAATTTTCTTGAACATTTCAGTGAGAGCTTTGTTAACTTTGTTCATCTTTACAGGTAGCTAGCTATTAGATTTTGTCTTTTATATTTCATGGATTTCTGTTCTTTACTATTTTCTTCCTTCTACTTATTTTGGGGTTTCATTTGCTCATTTTTTTCAGGTTTTTGTGGTGGTAGAATCGAGTCATTCTATATCTTCTTTTCAATATGAGCATTTAGAGTTATGTGTTTATCTCTAAGCTCTTCTTTAGCTTCATACTACAACATTTAGTATATTGTATTTTTTTGTCATGCATTTCAAAAATAATTTTTAATTATATTGTGGATTTGTCTTTTATTCATGAATTATTTTAAAGTGTGTTATTTAATTTGCAAATATTTGGTGTTTTTCTATGTGGTATTATTGATTTCTAATTTAACTACTTTGTGCTCAAAGAATATACTTCATATGGTTTTGATTATTTTTAATATTGAAACTTGGTTAATGGACCAGACTATGGTCTATCTTGGTGAAGGTACCATGCATATTTTAAAGTAATACGTATTCTGAAGTTGTTAGGTGAGTGTTCTGTAGATGATAATTAGATCAAGGAAGTTAGTGCCGTTTTTGAGATCTCCTATATCTTTGCTAATTTTTTGAGGGGGGGATGAGGGTGGGGAAGGAATCTAGTTTTTCTATGAAATACTTAGAGAGGTATTAAAATCTCTTACCAAGAGTGTAGAATGGTCTATGTCTTTCCTTAATGCTGGTAATATTTATTTTATATGTTTTTAGGGTTTATTAATTAGGTACACTGACAGATAATTATCTTCTGGTAAATTGCCCCTGTTATCATTTGAAATGTTTCTTTTAATCTCTGAAAATACTCTTTGTCTTATGTTATCTGGTATTAAAGTTTCATTCCATGCTTACTAACTGCATAGCATATATTTTCTATTCATTACTATAACCTTTTTTCTTTGTATGTAAGAATCTCTCTTACAGCTAATTTTTTATTTTCTATTCATTACTGTAACCTTTTTTCTATTCATTACTGTAACCTTTTTTCTTTGTATGTAAGAATCTCTCTTACAGCTAATATGCAGTTCTTCATGCTTTATTCTATGCTCTGCCAATCCGTGCCATTAAATTCAATCTTTAGACTATCGCTGAATTTAGGTTTACCATTAAATTATTTTCTGTTTGCCCCCTCTAGTTTTTGATCCTTGCTTGCCTCTTTCCTGCCACTTTTTAGATTATTTGAGTATTTTTTCATATTCCATTTTTTTTTTATCTAATGTCTATATTTCGGTTAAATCTCTCTCTCTCTTTTTTTTTTTTAGTATTTGCTCTATGAATTATCCAAACATTTCACAGTCTATTTAGAGTTAATTCTGTACCACTTAACATAAAATATAGAAATATTACAAAGGTATGTTATCCCCCACTGGACCCTTATGTTATAGCTTTCATATGTATTGTATTTACATACAGTGGACATCCTACTAGCTAATAAAATATTTTTTGTTTTAAATATTTATATGTATTTTAAAGAACTTAAAAAAGAAAATTAATGTTTTACATTATTGAGGAAGTTACCATTTCTGTTGCTCTTCCTTCATTCCTGAAGATCCATGGTTCTCTCTTGTATTATTTTCCTTCAGTGTAGAGAATTTCCATTAGCATATCTTAAATATTAAGTCTCCTCATCATAAATTATCTTATTTTCCCTTTACTTGAAAATGCATTTATTTTACCTTTATTATTATTTTTTTTACAGAACATTTTCATTAGACATAGAATTCTGAGTTGACAACAGTTCTTTTCTTTCGTCCCATAAAGATGATGTTCTACAACCACCAGGCCTGCATGGTTTCTGATGAGAAATTTTTAGTATTTTAGCCCATTTCCCTTTGTGCAGTGGACCACAAATATTTAGCTCTTTTCAATATTTTTTTCCTGTGTATTTGTTTTTCACTTAATCTAACAATGATATGTCTGAGCGTGGTTTTCTTTGTGCTTGTGTATGACTTAGTTTCCTTTTGAATCTCTAAATTTATTGACCAGATTTGGATGACTTTCAGGCATTTTTTTCCCTCAAAAACTGATCTCACTTATATGTGGAATCTAAAAAAATCTAATACATAGAAGCAGGGAGTAGAATGTTGGTTACCAGGGGAAACGGGAAGATGTTGGTTGAAGGGTAGAAAGTTGTAGGATGAATAAGTGTAGAAAGCTAGTACACAGCATGGTAACTGTAGTTAATATCTTGTATTGAATACTGGAAATTAGCTAAGAGATTTTGACGTAAATATTTCACCGTGTATATGTATGTCAAATCATTGTATTAGACACCTTTAATATGTACAGTTTTTATTAGAAAATAAAATTCTTTCTCAATGTCGTGTTCCTCTCTTTCTGGTACTCCAGTTACATATGTTAGATCTTCGAGAATTGTCCCATAGGTCTCTTGAGGCTTTTTCATCTATTTCATTTTTTTTTTTCACTCCATTTTTCAGATTGGATAATATCTCTATTAATCTATATCCAAGTTCCTGATTCTTTCTTGCATTATTTCCATACTGCTTTTGAGTCCACTCAACAAGTTTTTTGTTTTAAATATTCTATTTTTCACTTACAAAAATTTAAGTTTATTTTCCTATAATGAGCATTCCTATATTTTCATTTATTTCAAGAGCGTTTTCCTTTCTTCATGGAGCATAATTATAATAGTTGCTTATATATCTTTGATAGCTCCATCACCTAGATCATTTCACTTTTTTTTTTTTATCTTTTCCCTGGAAATTTGGTCATATTTTCCTTGTTATTTGTATATTAAATAATTTTAGATTACATTCTGGATATTGTGACTATTCTGTTATGTAGAGTCTTTTATAATATCCTAATTATAAAATTCTAATTATCTGAAGATGATGCTTATTTTAGCAGACAATTAAGCCATTTAGATTCAGACTATAGTTTGTATCTCATCTTCATTGAGGCTAATTCAGAACTCGGTTTATTTTTCTAAACCATGGCTGTATTGGTTTGTTTCTCTCTGGTGCATGTGCAATTCAGATTTAGACTGAGACTTGTACAGAAGGTTAAAGTCTCTGTTCAGCACCCGAAGCCTTTGATAAACTCATTTGAAACTGTTTCATGCATGCTTAGCTTAGGAATTAAAGTGATACTTGTCCATTCACCAAGTTAAAGAATTCCTTTCTCTCATTCTCTCATCTCTAGGATTCTCCCCCAATTCTTTGCCTACAGGAGTTCTTATCTCTGGTTCCTCTTGCCAGAAAATGTTTATCTACTTGTGCATCTGCCATTGCCTCACCACTTTGCAACTGGGGTCTGCCCTTGAGGGTCATAATGCACACACACAAAAAAACAAAAACGAAATCACAATACAGGTTGCTTTTTCAAGTTTTGGCTCTCTTACATAATCTGCTTGCTTTTGAGAGTCCTCTGGTGGTTGATTGTATGTGCGCGTGTGTGTGTGTGTGTGTGTGTGAGAGAGAGAGAGAGAGAGAGAGAGAGAGAGAGATTGATTTAAAGTTTTTAATTGTAATCAGTATGAGGTATGGGAGATAGTGGGCTTACCCCACCATGATTATGATATGGAGGGTTTACCCCACCATAACTAGAACTCATATGGAATTTTTTTCCCAGAAAAAAATTATATGTTAAGGTATAGAATCTTTCTTTTAGAATTAGACAAACCATTGTGACAAAGAAAGTTCTTTCTTCATGTGTCAATTATGGAGAGAGGAGCAGAAGTGATTGTCAAATTGTGTTCATTACAAACACACACACACAATTTAAGAAAACAGCTGCTTTAATACTTCAGATTCCACTTTCCAACTCTTCTTTGCGTTTATCATTATTTCAAGGGCATGGAAGACAATACTATGTTTTCTTCTTCTACTGGGTTATTAAAGATAAAAAATGGTTATATATGTGAAGTGCTTGGAGCCATCAGAATCAAGCTGTTTATAATTTAGAGTGGTATGATTACTGTAATGCACAGCTAATACTTAGGTATTGTTTAAGCCCCTAAGGACCGATTCTTTGTGGTGACTTAAATATGCTTTAGTTAAAAATAGAGTTTAAGAAATAACATTAGCGACAATACTTATTGTTGTAAAATGCATACAGAACCTCAGTGACAACTTCCTTGTGAAGGTATGTCACATAATGATAAAATATAAAAATTAAAGGATAAATTACTATGTCCATATGTGCATTTTGGAAATAGTACAGTATTATTTTTTCATTGTCGTGTCTCAGGATAATTAGAAGCTGACGTGAATCATGTAATATGTAGTTCTACTTTTTTTGTTAGTGATTAAGTGACTCAAGGAAATAAAGAATAAGGGAAACAAAGCAATTTTCTGTAATAATAAAGTTAAAATGTTTTTAAAAAATAAAGGTCGTATGGACATGTGATAAAATATAAGATTTTTCATATGCTTAAGATATCCTTCTAACCCTGAGTTGGATCAAGTTATTTAAATAGAGCCCAGATAAGGAGCACATTGAAGTTCAGGTGAAATAATTTTCTAATGGGCACTTTCCAAGCATTTATTCTTCTTGTTTGCCCCTTGAAATTGTGGGTACAGAAATAACAATTCTCTGAATTTATATTATTATTTGTAAAATGATGCGCTATTAGACATTTTGTTACATAACAAGAATTTAAAAATATCTGATTAATCTTTATCATATCAAATTACCTCAGTGTTTTACATTTTAAAAATTGAGATATAATTTACATTTAGTAAAATGCACATGTCTTATGTGTAAAGCGCAGTGGCTTTTCACAAATATACTTTTAACGTATTTAACTCAGAGCAAGATATAGAACATTTATTACCCCTGAAACTTTTTTCATATTTTCCTATGCAGTATCCCTCACTGTCCCCCAGCAGAGTTACTTTTGACTTTAGTCAGCACAGATTACTTGCCTATTCTTAAACTTCATATAAATATAATTCTCCAGTGTATACTCTTTTACATATGTTTTGAGATCCATGTGTTATAGTATCAGCAGTTCTTTCATTTCCAGTGTTGAAGAATACTCAGTTTATCAATAGGCTCCAGTCTGATTATTCATTTTTTCTCTTCTTGGCTTCTATTTTGGGGCTATTATTAATAAAGACACTTAGAACTTTCTTGTACATATCTTATGGATAGAGTTTACATTTTTCATATTAGTTAAGTTCATTATAAGTTATTTCGAATATAGTAATTTGTTGAATTTCTTTTTATGTCAACTTTTAGAAGATATTTTGCTATAAAAAGAAAAAATGATTCCAAGATATAAAAGTCACACTAATTTTCTTTTAATTCTCCCTTTTTCAAAACAAGGATTATCCATATTAAATTTTCCTGGACAAACTGTAAAGAAAAATTAGACTTTGTAAATCTGTTAAAAGCATTTAAAAATTAAAACATACCACAAATGTGAAATTCTCACTTTACCCAAACAACTTATATGACTCTTTCATCCCTAAAAGCCAAACCACATAGTTTCATATCTTTTCTCCACTATGCTATTTCACTTTTCTATATATTAAGCAATCTACATGTCCATCTCCCCATGAGACTGAAAACTCCTTAGAGATGAAGACCATCTGGGTCTTGTCTTCCATCTGTAGCATGTAGCGCTTCGCCTGGCACATGGTAGGTACACATTATATGTTGAGAGAACGGAGTAACAGCCTTTTGTCTAGGGTGTTTACTTGTTTTGCAGAAGTCATTTTTGCTATGGAAACATAACAGCACTTAGGTTTAACTCGGGAGTTTACTATTCCCTTTATGTCTTAAGTCTTTTGTTTAATACATGAGCTGACTTATCCCAGTTTCCTGTTTATATAGGGTAGGCTTTTGATGAAAATATATACTAACAAAAAGCCTATAAAAGATTTTTGTTTTATTAGTTTAATAACATTGTTAAATTTCGCTGATGTGTCACTGAGAAAACAACTTCAAGTGAAGATATTTTATATATACACACACATAAAAATCTATACTCACATATACATATATATTTCTAATTCATCTTTGTATTAGGTTATCTATGCCTAGTGCAGTGTATACTTAATGCATAGAATACAAACATTGTTTTATTAACCTATTTTCAATGTTGGGAAAAGATACAATACCTGTTTTACACAATTAAAATACCTTGAAATTATGCATGATTTTCATTACTACTGGGATTTCTATGTTGAATCAAAGGTCATTATTCTAATCGTCTCAGACCCCTCTTTTTTTCCCTAATAGATCTTTGAAATGCCCATCTGTCTGTGTTCATGGTATAACCTTTTTTGATAGGGGCAGGGTGGCAGATGGACAGCAGATGGGAGTTTTGCCCTGCTTCTTGATTCAGATCCTGGCCCAGGCAGAAATTGTCAGGGACTGTCAGTTTGTTCTCACAGCTTGTGGGCTCCAGTATTGTGTATGGTATTCCAACCAAGGGTATTAAATGATGCCAAGCTGGACCAGTTATTGGTCATCGTAACTAGTTAATGGTTAAAGATAGACAGTAAGGGTGGGGGCACCCAGTGGGTCTCAGAATACACTTGAGAGGAAATTTCCTTTCTATTTCATTCAGTGCTGGATTCTGAGGACCCCAGAGTCAGCTCCTTCTCAAGACTGAAGTTGCATGATTAGAAAATACTATTGGTCCTGTAGGTATTTACCTATTTTTAAAATATAATTCAGTTTCTCAAAAGTCTTTGTATCTCTACAAAAATCAAAAAAGGAAGCAAGTGAGAAATAGAGATAGACAGACAGTGGCTTGATCCTTAAACCAAACGTTTTTGTCTAAATTGCTGGACAACGTGTCATCGTCTGGAATTCCTAAGGGTCCTGCATGATTAAAACTTGGACTAATAATAACATTTTGAATGCAGTAACTAAAACTCCTTCTAGCAAAGCATTAAAAGACAGTTCATGAGATTGCTAGTATTTACAAGGGGAAAGAAAAAAGTCTTTTTTTTAATTCTGAACTATAAACACATCCCCCCCTTTTTTTTAATGTGTGCCTAAATTTGCTGCTTTACAAGCGACTCTCTTCATTGTAGATAGAAACCAGATTGGAGTAAACAGATGAGGCTGGGTAAATCCTCCTAATAAAGGGCAAGCCTTGCCTTGACCATGAATAAAAGGCAATAATGAGTCGAATTGTATCCTGAATTAAGTTTTTTTCCTTATTTACTTTCCTTAGATTTAGCGCTTTACAGAGATCATATTGTCTCCTTTTCTCCGCTGAACTGAGTCTCAATTTTGATTTGTAACACAAGAGTTTAAGGAATATGTGTCTACAGATCTTTAAATAATTGTATACCTTGAGTATAGGAAACTGTCATATTCTTTCAAGTAAGCCATCACTCACTTATCACCCATTATTAAAGGAGACCCTTAGAATACTCCATGTCTTTCCTTTACTCTGAACTAATTGAAATATAATGCCCTGCTGGTTAATAGTATTTTTGTTCTCATAATAGGTAAATTATGGCATTATTACACAATTTATTAACAGAAATTTTTCACGTTTGAATATTTTCTTGTGTTCTGGGAGTCAGGAGTCGCTTCTCCATATGTGTAATAAATTATGCTGTTCCAAATTATATCAATAATATTGGGTTGATATATTCAAATAAATTATGTTTGTATTAGTTCAAGACATTTCATCTAATTTAGATATCTGTAGCTTTCACTACTGTAGGGCAGTTTAAAATTTAGATTATAACAGATTTCTGGGTAATCATTTGCCTAATTGGGTAATCTGGTACATTATAAAGTGAATATACATTATATTCCATGTACCATCAGATATTCTTTTATCTTTTAAAGTTTCTTCTTTTCTAATTTGATAAATATACCTAAATTTTAAGAAACTTCTTGTGCTCACGTTCTCTGATGAGATTGTGTGTGTTGTGCGTGTGATTATCCATTAGGTTATATATTTGACAAGTGACCAGGGTACATTTATTTTGGAATCTTGGCACTATGTCTGAGGCTTCCTTGAAACTAACTCATTTTTTTAAAAAGAGAATCTTGAAATAGAAAAAAATCTTACAGTGCTGCCGAGGATGGCCTAAAGGACTGTGTTACACCCCTTCTAGCTATAAATATACTTTAACGTGGATCTTACTAACATGATTTCAGGTGAGGTGTGGACAGGATCTAATTAGCTATAAATCTGTAAATGCCTGAACAGAGGCTTCACTTGAATTTCTCCATATGACTAATCCTCCTGCAACACTCTAATCCCAGAAAGCTGTCTTATAATGAATTCCCATTAGCTACAGAGTTAAAGCAAAGGCAGGAACTTGAGGAAACTAAGCAATCCCTGTGACTTAGCCAGTTAGATGGCAGTTCTGCCCTGCCAGTGAGCTGTCTGCTTTCCCAGTCTTGTTTTTGCTTTTGGGAAGCAGCTCCAGAGAAAAGTTATCATCACAACAAGCTATTCTACAGAAAAATTCAAGCCATCTTATGGTGAATGTCTTCCATAAACAGCTAATTTCTTGTATTTAATCATTCTTCAGGTGGAATAGTGCTTATGGAGTTCAGGCTTTATCTCCTTTAATTTTTAAAACCCCCCACTAGGCAAGCAAAAAAGAAACCCCAGATCCCAAGAAAACAAATCAAAGTTTGGCATCCAATTTGATTAATGATTGATTACCTTTTAGTCATGACAATTGGATATATAAGGGAAAACTTATTAAAGGTTCTTACCTTCAAGAAACTTACATTCTAATATTAGTTTATAAGGAGGCTGTGCCATTTTCCTCTCCCACCAGCAATGTAAGAGAGTTCTGTTTTTTTCACATTCTCATCAACACATGGTGTTGTCAGTCTTTTAAATTCTAGCCATTTGAGTGGGTGTATAGTGGTTTCATGTGCTTTTATTGAATTATAGGATTAGATATAATTTCTTTGTCAGATATATATCTTAGGAATATTTTCTCCCATTCTGTAGCTATACTTACTTATTTTCCTAAGGATGTCTTTCAAAGAACAAGTGTTTTAATTTTTGATAAAGTCCACTTTATAATTTTTTTATTTAGTTGTCAATATTTTTTTCTACCCTCTTAGAAATTTTTACCTTCTCCAGATCACAAAGATGTTCTTTTATCTTTTTTTCTCTAAACTATAAAGTATTATAGTTTAATTTTGATGTTTAGATCTGTGATCATCTAGGATACATTTTTGTGTATAACATGAGATATGGGTGAAACTTCATTCCTCCCCCCAAAGAAAATAATATCCAATTGTTATAATATCACTGAGAAGATATTCCTTTATCTACAGAAATGCTTTGGGGCCTTGGTTAAAAAATAAATATTTTGGGCTTCTCTTTATGATGTAGAAGGATGAAAAGAGTAATGTTCTCACCCTTACAACAACAACAAAATGGTAGAAAATTTATAAATGCGTAACTTTTCTTGAACCCATGAGAGAGCAGAGGTCGCAAGGAACCAACTAACCTAGAATCTAAGGAAGGACAAGTGCTTCCAAGGAGAAGTGAGGTGCAGGAACCTGCTTACCAGAGCCAGATGTGTAAGGACACTGGTAAATATAATTCAACTAAAATATATAACAAATTGCTAAAAGTTAAGTGTGAGATAGCAAGAGAAGGTAAAACTCCTGGCAACTACATACATAAGAAGAGTTTGCACTCATTCCAGCTTCTTCTACTGGTGCATAAGATATGTATAGAAAACATAGGTCAAATGACCTGAGAAATCATTCTTGTGAGCAGGCCTGGGAGAGTGGATCAGCTATGGTTCAGGGAATGGCAGGAAGTCCTGCTCCTGTCCTTGTCTCTCCAATGGGATAAACGCCTTCCACCGTCTGGGGAAGAAGAACAAACTCATCCTCAGGGCACTCATGAAAGCTCATTGCAGCTAGAACACATGCAGAAAACCTTCCTATCCCTGGGTTAGGGGCAGGAATACATCTCAGGCCTAGACTTACAGGTAGAAGTGGAGCAGGATCCGTGAAAAGGTTCCATTTCCAAGACCCAGCGTCTTGGACTCAGCATCTGTCTAATCAGAACAACAGAGAACACACCCCAGCCCCCACCACCTGGCCAACAAGTGTTGAGTGGCTAATACTAGTATGATTCCCAATTTACAGATGGGAAACTAAGGAGAAAGAAATTAAATGAGTCGCTCAAAAATCTCACAGCCAATAAATGGAAAAACTGAGATTGGAAGCAAGATAGTATGGCTCCGATGTCCTCGTAATGACTGTAATCCTGCAAAGGAATGTTGAGAGGAATGAGGTAAATCAGGAGAGTGGACTGTTTCAGAAGAGAAAAGTGCTCAAGGGAACATACGATTTTAAGAAAGCAGTACAGTCAACAAGATTAACAGCTATTACAGCAGGTAAGGGATGAAAAGTATCCATTGACCTTTGCAATTTAGAAAATTACCTGTAACATTAGCAGCAAGTAGATTTACTAGCATGATAAATATTGAAATATTTCTGAATCCACTGGATTCAGAAATGAATGTGAAATAAAGAAGATGGTTCATTAAAAATATTCCACTTTCCCCAGAAGTTTGAATAAGAAGAGAAGAATTGGTGCATAGGTAGTGTGTGACATGGGAGAAGGATTGGTTTTTAAGGATAAATGTGATTTGATTCTGTTTATAAGACAAAGGGAAGAAGACAACAGAATGGGAAAGACTGTCATTATAAGAAAAAAATAGAGAAAAAATAGAAAAATAAGGTGGTGTAAGGAGGTTTGTTGATGTGTCTGGGGATATGTATTGAGAGTTTTCTAGGAGTACAAATACCCTTACGTAAATATTAAAAGATATAATTTATACGATTTCAATATATCTTTATGTCAGATAAAAACTTATCTATACTTAGAGACACATATATTAATCTCTCCTACATCTTCCTTGTAGTTTTTTTTTGAATGAGTTAGCCAGGAAAAAGTTGTTTTATCTTCACTGATGTGTGTTGATATGCCCTCTGTCAGAATACAGCTTTTTGGTAATGGTGCAATAAACAACTGTCACTCTAATGTAGTTATAAGTAACAGACGCAATAACTCAATCATTCCATCTTACCTGACAAAATGGAAAACAGCTTGAAAAAAGAGCCCAAAGCACTAGGCTGAAACCCTAAGTAGGACAAGTTTTAGAGTTTCTACCATTACAACGATGTCTTGGAGGGCAGGGACTGTACACACTCACATCTTTATCATCATTTCTGGTATTGTTGTAAGTTGATTATCAACATTTAAAAGCATATGGCTATTTAAACATTTTTCATCTTGTTTTCGACAACTAGTAGAACCTCTAAAAATCTTGGAATTTCAAGTACAGCCATGAAGTTTCAGCTGCCTTTTGAGATTTAGTTGTGATAGCCCATTGCTCCCGTCAATCTAGAAGGCATTCTACCTGACAGAAATGCTCGGAACATTCTTCCCTATACCTTTAAATCCTGGACTGTGTGGATAAGCTTGAATGATCCAGTCTATTTCCTAAATGTCCATCTTATTCTAAATATTCACTCCTTCCAATAACACAAATGCAGTACATTATTTTAAAATATGCATTGCTTTTTACTCCAAATATGTGAGATGGGTTTATTTGTATCTGTTATCTTAAATATTAACACAGTTTAGTGCAAAAATAAAGTTTTCATTTGGAAATGGAATTGACAATGGGAACTTTAGGTTGGCTGTCACAGTGGATCACATGGAAGAACTTGGCCAAGTTCATCAGCCATATTTGGCCTAGTTTTCTGCATATGTTTGCAAGATGCAAAAGCCAGTTTATTGCTTGAGGACACAGAAACCTGGAGGAAAGGCTTGGAATTTGTGCCATTTAATCCATTGGGCGTCTTTCTTTTTGCCTAGATTTTGCCTAGAGAGATCTGATTGTACCAGTAGAATATAAATAGAAATATGAAACTTCTATTTGCTTTTTGTCAGCTACAGAGTCTTATAGTATGTACTTGTCGAGCATTTTTGGGAACATAACTGCAAAGAAAACAATTTGAGTGTGAGCTTTGTGGTAAAAAGTACAGTTCTAGGTAGGAATGATTGAACAAATGTGAATTAACAAACACATTCTTTTTAGGTGTTCTCAATTCCTTGTGGAAGTTATCACAAAATGGGACAACATGAAAATATTTGTATTCATGAAGTTTGTCCCCTATGTAACATTATTTCAGAATTTTTGACGAATCAATCACACAATTAAAGGTCATACAGTTACAGCTGATTCAAACTCTGAAATGAATAGAGATGTCAAAGCATTGAGCATATTGGACGTTTACACATGAATAAGCAAGATGACAGAATTTGTTTTCAAGCTGATCTATTTTTTTGATTTTGCATGTTTTGATAGTTCTTTAACTTGAAATTTTCATAGAATTTTTTTCATATTTATATTAGCATATAATTAGCATAGATATAATTCCATAGTAGGATATATAAATGCTCTCTCTTCACACAAGAGGAAAAATGGATATGGATTTTTATTTCCCCTACTAAAATATCTCTAGACTATTTAGTATTTAAGGGATAACTGTACTTTTTAATTGGAGTTAATAATTTTAATTGATGCAGTAGTCTATTAAATTCCAGTTTTAAGTCAAGGATCTTAATATTTCAGGGCAAGCGTTTGAGTTTCAGAATTTGGAAGAACAGGATTCTGACGCATTTGCTACTTCTTCCCTTCACCATATTTGGCATTTGAATACTATGGTCACTCTTTAGCTATCGAAGGAAATCTTACACTAGTCTCATAAAACCTTCACATAGCCAGACACCGAAACACTCAGTGTCATGACGTACCTCTCTGGGGAGATTCTCTCTGTAACTCTTCTCAGATCACTGGAAAATGTCATATTTGAGGAAGATGTTTTAATGAAGCTTACCACATTTATATTTTAACGCTATGTGTGTATATAGCCAACTGCAGTTGCTCCAAAGAGGAACTGTTTGCAGTGCACTGAGACTGTTGACGGATAAACTGGCCAGTGATAAGTAGGCAAGAAGTGAAGATGGGTGGCTCTCATGACTTCTGAGTTGCCACAGACTCTACATTTATGTCTTCCCTTTGCGATTTGCAGATTTACTGAGAGAAGCATTTTCCACTAAGTAATTCCTCACATCCCAACCTGTGTGGGGACATAATGAAACTTCTGCCTTAGAATTACTATGAAATTCTAGTAACCAAGTAAAGCATGAAAAAAATTGATTTGGAAACCCTAGGAGTCTCATGATACTTAAACTCATACAGCACTGATCTTGTTTAAGTGTATTATGATTACATTTGTCTGTCTTCCCAACTATATTGTGATTTAACTAATATCACAATATTAGTTAAATAAATTGTCCCCCATGGGGGGACAATTCCTTTTTTAAGATATTTGTTATATCAGAAGTATTCAATAAATACTAGTTTAATGAAGAACCTTAATGACTCACTGACTCTCTCTTGTAATCTTTACCGAAGTCATGTCTTTTTTGTTTGTTTTGGGGAGTGTTTGGGGGGGCTTGGGTGAGTGGCAGGAATTTGTATCAAGTTTCCCTTTTGGATTGACTGACATTGTCAAGGAACTTTGATATTCGTAGAACACCGGTGTTATAATACAAACACTTGAGTTTAACTTCTGGCTTCACCATTGACATGCTGTGCCTCATTGGGAAAATTATCTTCCCTGAATCTTCATTTTTTCATCATAAGTAATCATTACCCCATACCTATGCTGAGAGGACAACCCCGGACACTTCAGAAAGAGCTATAGTAATGGTAGAGACCAAAACTCAAAGATCAGACCAGTGGAGCTCTACCTTACTAAGGATGTAGCAGCCAACCAAGGAAGGGCAGTGATGGAAGCAGATACTCTGCCTCTGTCACGACAATATTACATAAATAATTTCTTGAGGAGATGTCAGTCTGTGAGGAGAACGGGGAAGGGAGAGAAAAAGCAGAAAGAGTAAAAATGTACCCCAAACTGACTTATTTTTGAAGAACCTGAGTTAAACCAAATGGACAAGCTTTAAATTTTTGTTTTGTTTTGCTTTTTTTTTTTCATCACCAAATGAGAATGAAGACTTTTGAGCATGATAGGGTCAGTTATGTGATGGAAACACAATTTTTTTAAAAAAAATTAGCTTTTCCACATCTGAGTTAATAATGAGTAAATTTCCAGTCAATCACACTAGTCTGTCTTTCTCTTTGTTTATAACTTACCTATGTATCGCGGTCTCATTTATAACTTATGAGTTTATAGCATTTTATGGTGTACAGAATGCTTTCACATATACCCTCTCATCTGTTTCTTACCATAATGCAGTGAGATAATGTCAATATATTATGTTTCAGGTAAGGAAATTGAAGACTTGTTCAGAACCAGATAACTGATGAGAGAGAGAGAGAGAAGAAAGAGAGCAGCTGACAGCTCAGGTCCTCTTTCCACGCTCTGGAACCACCACACATGCTACTGTGTTGGGCTTCATTTTGTTTCTCTCTGAAACTCTGTACTCTATTTGCAATGGTATAGTTATTTGTTAAGACCTTTTACACATTTTTTTAAACAAATATTGCTGCAAAGTTTTGTATTTAAGTGAAACATATTTAAATTAAATATTTTCTTGTCATCTAGCATGCACCTGATTCTTTGATTTGGTTGTTTTAGCCAAAATCCCCATAGAAGAGTCTGTCTAGGTGATAGTTTATGAGTACAGCTGGGCAAAACAAAACAACAGCCTATGAAAAACTCATTCTGATCATTTCATATCTAGGAAAAATAGAGAACAACAAAAGTGAGTCAATATTTTATAAATTCGAGGTCAATATTCTATGTCAATGCCAATAGCGTATGAGTTCCAAAGGATTTGTGTCACTATTAAATTAGAAATGATTCACTCTTATTTGATGTACAGTGGATTTAGACATATAATAGAGAGAAAGAAAGAGAATACAAAGGATAGAGAGCAAACATATCTTGTAGGACAATTGCAAACCTCTTATGAGCTTTGATACAAATAGAGACCATCTCTTCTCCTTGGCTATTCATTCATCTTTAGCATTAGTGAATTTATGGCTTGTATTCTCGACCTTGACCTATAGCCCTGAAATGCTGTATGTCTGCCCTGCTTCAGCAGGTAAACTTCAGGACAGTGACTGTGTGTTACCTGTTACATATCTATAGCCCAGATCTTAGACGAGTGCTATTAGAATTGGGAGAGAGGCTTTAATTTGATATTCAGGGATTGATGTTTATACATTGGATGTCACCTTTCAATGTAAGCTTTTTATTCTTAATATTTGATCTAGTTTAATTTCCTGAGCTATTGGTCATGGTTGTAGAAATCACTCTGTAGGGCTTTCATTGCTAATATATTTTGTAACCAATCAGGCTTGTAGAGAACTCAATTTGTATGTTTTTTTGAGGTACACATCAAAGCAGGTTTCTCCTCCTTGCTTAGGAATTTTTTCTATTTTCCATCAGAGTTCAGTGCCCATACAGTACCACCACCAGTCATATAGCTTACTACTTAAGCAATTCCTTTAAGGATGTCAAGAGAGCATGTTGTTTCTTTCACGTAACTTTTACTTTCAAAGTCAGACCAAATTAGATATTAGAGTATTATAAATTCCTATCTTAAATTCCTTTGGCATTATTTTTATATTCATGTTTGTTGTCTGTACATCAAGCAGATTTTTTCCAGCCCATTTCTACTGATCGATCACCACTGATGAACAAACCCATCTTTTCATGCGTCTACAATGGAAAGCCTCTTTGCTAAATACTTCATACTGATCATTATCTGATACAGAAGACAACAAATTTAAAAATGCTCAGGTTGAATAGATTCAATCTTCTCATCCATCATTTTAGAAAAATGACAGCACAACTTGTATACAATTTCAAATGAATTACTGGAATATTTCTGGCTAGACTGGGAGAACATATATACTGATAAGAAGCCCATTTGATTTACCAAAGCTTACCATATTATTTATTAATTCAGTATCATTAATATCCACAACTCATTTTTTCTACTGATGATTGCTCCATTGTACAATATATAAGTATAATGAAAAATTATCTGTATTTTTAGAAGTTGAAAAAAATAATTTACATGAGTCATATTATATAGTCAACTCAGGACTGAAGTTATATAATGAGTTATAGCTGGGACAACAACATAAGAGAGGCATTGAAGTATTGTAAAAGATAATATGGTGATGATGTGTTTACAATAAGCCTATTCCTGCCGTTTTATGTATGTCACACGCAGTTATTATTATTTTTTTGGCTCTTGCCTTTCCCCTTAGCTCTTCCAATGTTTTTTCCTCTTTTTTGATATAAAAAATGATATTAAGTGGAAAGCGTAAAAAGCTTCAGGCTATTCAAGGAGAGTAAAAAAGAGAATTTTCCAGGCCTCAAATATTTCTGCTCTGGATCTAGAACACAGCACATATTGATATGAGTTCTCTAATTCATGACTATTTGGAAGTATTGTGTACACGTTTCAGCAAATTTTGGCAAAAGCCATGTCCTCTAATGAGGAAGTGACTGTCCTCTTCTTGTGTCATTTCCCAGCCCTGAAGTCCTGTTTACACTAAGCTCCTTTGTTAAGGATTCTACATAAAGGTCTTTGATACTGTCGAGCCCATCCTTGAGTCATTCTTAGCTGACACTTTGTGTCTGGCTGGCAGTTTTTCCATGAGTGGTAAGGTCAGCCTCATACAATATTACACAACCTCCCCCTACTCCTTGTGCGTCAGTGAGAATCAAATGACCCTTAATAGTGAAAAAACAAAATCTTGGAGTAAAGTAAAAAGATGACCAATCTTTAAACAAAGCAAACCGATGTTCAGACTAGAAGGATTCTCTCATGTTCTTTATGCATTTTACTGGTTGTCTGTGAACAGCTTTTCCTTGCTAAAAATGCTCTCTAAAATGTTTATCTGCTGTAGATAATTATCATCTTTTAATTTGTGGTTTCTTTCCTTAATAGAGTTATGGAACATTTGAGGTGATTCGGGGTTAGCATGGTATAGTAGAGAGGGTACTGAGTCAGCTGCTTTCCCTTCCAAGGATCCATTGGAAGGACCCTTAATTTTTCCTTGTCTGTCACCTCATCTGTACAATGAAAATAATCACATCTCCCTCACAGAGCTGATGCGTAATGTACTGTGTATAAAATAATTTGGTACACTGTAAAAGCCGATTTAAATGAAATAGGCTACTATTCTTTTAAGAGCCAGAAGAGTTTGCTGTCATTACTTGAGAAAAGGTCAGAATATGGAACCTTTTAGAATTGCATGTTTTAGAAAGAGTGATTTGATAAGTATTGGCTTAAACTAGTGGGATTTTCAATAGCCCAGTTGCAGCATTTTTCTTATTACTTTGCCTCTGTAAAGCTTTCATGCTATATTGGAAAAATCTTCCCTTAACCATGAAATTAAAGATGTAACTGAGTTTGAGTTAGCTGCTACTCTTTCAGTGATTTGCGGGCAATGAGTTTTGAGTAATTGGCTTCTACCAGTTGTTTCACTTCTGACACCCATCCTCTTTCCTCTGTCCATTCTTCACTGCTTAGAAGGAAGCAATGGGGAATTTCTGTTGACTCATCTGTGTCGTTTTTGATGGGCATACACATTTTTTTTTTTTTCAAGAGGCAGGTGTCTAATTCAGAGAGAATGTATTTTAAACCTAGTGGTAGATACACCAATTAAGGAACCTATAAATAAAGTTGAACTCTGGAGCCAAATGATTGTTGGGGATTGTCATCTTCATAATGAAAGTCTTTGCCATTATAATCTCATTTGGCAAAGATGAACTGGTCCCCTTGGGAGATGCCTTGCCAAATCTTCATCTGCAATTCTGTATTGATGCCAAGCCAGACTGTTATCTGAAAACTACTTCACATCCTTTGTGGTCTATGCCCTTAACCTCAAGGATTCAGTTTGCGGACATTGAACAGCCAGAAACTGTTGAGAGAAGAGTACCTTTTAAAAAATTACGGTCGTTAAGGTATAATGCCATATGTGCTCAAGGGGTGGTGAAGATGCTGAGCAGCTTCTTGTTCATTAAGACTGAAATATTTATATGAGCAGTAATAATAGCAGTGTATTTTAGAGGATGTGTGGTATGAAATTGATCACTGATGCAGTTAGATAATATTGACAGCTTCTATTGTAATTATGTAAATAACACCAAGTTCACCTCTCCCTTTATCTTTCATTTCCATGTGCATGTGAAGAGAGGGCTAGAAAGTGAGTCAATGCTAGGCTGAGTTCTGGGCTATTTATTTACCTGACAGCAGCTTGAAGTTGATATTCCCCTGTTATTTTTTTGTCCAAGTTAAGCAAGTCCAGTAGGTTGCACAGAAGTGACATACAAATATGTGTTTATTTGGAGGAATGCCTGGTGATAAAGCATCCACATGAGAACACTGACAAGCCAATTGGTCCATTTTGAGTTTTTCCATTTCAGAGCTGTGTTTCGATCCCACTTGACTAATACCAATGCTTTTTTTTGTTACCTTTCGAAGAGATAATTTTAAATTGTTCTCCATAGGGATGTCTAGCTGTCTATCAATCATTTCATTTCAATGCAGAAGTATTTGATTAGTGTATTTAAAGTAATAAAGATGTCAACAGTAGTGTCACCTTGATTGATGCTAATTATAAGTCTTTAATGGTTCCTCTGCTTTGGCCACTATCCTTGCAGATTGTGATTTTTTATGGTTAAAATGGTGCCCTGCTGTCCAAAGGCTTAATCATAAATTCCAATCTATCTTTCTTTAATGATTCTGCATGCAGTGGTATAATCCCAGTAACATACATTATCTTTGTTCGTTAAAAGCAAGCAGTGACTTTCGTAGGGGTGATTAATGCATTTATAAGGAGCTTGAAGAATCCTTGTTGGGATCACAGCAGAGGTTATAATGATTATGCTTGCTGGGCATTAGAATTAGCAGCAATGTTACATCCGCTGTCTGAAAATAATTGAAGATTTTTATGCAGTCCCTGTTTAGCACATTAACGTTGTAAATGAGACTATAACTGCAGTGGTAAAAAGACTTAAGTTTTGCAGCCTGAAGATGCTATCAGTATGTGGTTGTCACACCAATGAAACTAAAAGCAAGTTAAATTATCTGAGGGCTTTCCTTCTTTAGAACGAATAGTCTTATTAAACAGATTTGGGGTCACTCAATTTAAAATATCTGTTGATTAAAATGTCTTTTCCACTGTGGTTTTTCAGGCTGAATTTTAACAGTGCTAATATATGTTTAGTCTTTAATCTCCTTACTCAAGCCCAGCGATAGAGTTTTAAATAAGAGAAAATGTGCCCAGTGATATGACATATACATTTACAGGACTTTCAAAGTATGGATGGTTCATGTAAATATATGTCCATATATACCACACAATAACACTTCTCTGAAATGCCATATTTTATTAAAGAGAAGCTCAACATAAAAGGATGCTCTATCATTTTATAAGAGCAATTTACCTTCACAGCAATTAGAACACATAGTACCTTGCATGTAGTAGACATTTTTAAAGTGTTTTAATGTCGTCAAAGAAGGTACTGACAAGTTAGGTTGTTGTCAAACTAATGTTAGTATGCACCTGTTTTCTCCTGTTTAATTTTACTTTTTTCTATGCTTATAAATTAAGCTAGATAGAGCTACAATCCTAAATGTTAGAAGTATTCATACCTCTTTGCTTTCCATTAATTTAACATTTATTCTAATGTTAATATCTTACTGTAATAATCTCTACTAGCTCTATCTTCTTACATTTAGACAAAACTGTTTCTTCTAGTAAGGAGAAAAATATATATTTAAAAATAATTTTTGACCCACACTCATTTTCAAATAAGGAAATGTCAGATTGCATTATAGGAAGATAATTATTCTCTGAGTGGTACTGGCTTAGAGAAAAAACCCCAGACCTCAGAGGTGAATCTTGGAGAGTAGTCCTCTTACAATACCATGTATTTGACATTTCTGGAGGTGGCTATAGTTATAGTTTGGGATGATAATAAGATCTACTTAAAATATTTCTTTTCCTGGACATTTGAGAATATCTTCCAAGCTGCATAGTGTTTGAAGGCCCCTCGATTTGTAAGCACTGCATTGGAGAATCTTTAACATCTATTTGAGGTTTTTACAATGATGACTTACTGCAAAGTCTCACCATCTCACCATCATATAGTTTAAGATGGATGAAATGTTGATTTTCGTGTGTCTGGATATGCTTTGTTAGATAAAGATTATCATTAGTGAGCCAACGTGCATCTCTTTACCAGAATGGTGATATGGAAAATATACACACAGGGTATAGCCTCTCCTACAGAGAAACTTTTACTTTTGGAGTTTCGCTCCGACATTGCAAATGGGTCAGAAAGGGATGTTAGAAAGCTTAGAATGGATGAGGAAAGCCAGAATTAATTGAACTAGGATTGATTGGGGGAGAAGGCTGATGTGGAACCAAAGGGAGGGCTGGAGGTGATCTGTATGGTGATTAGTTCCCTGTGAAGTCAGTACAGACCCCCAGTTTGTCCACTCGTTTCCACAGTTGTAGTGCTCCACTTATTAAGGAAGGGGAGCCTTATTAGAATAACCAGAGAGAGCCTCTTCTGTGGGCGCCAGGGATCAGTGGATGCCCCGGAGATCTAGGCCTTATAATTACATTGTGTGTGATTCTGCAAAGAGAAATGCAAACTGCTTGATTGGAGAAGGTGTTAGCTGTGTTGCTTAGTCTCTCACTATGTGATTATTTCCTTTTGTAGTTTTGATAAATTAACATTGGCTTACGTATTCAACAGGAATATTTTTTAAAGTTTTTTTCAAGCCCCAGGGCTTCTGTTTAAAAATTCAGGTTAATTCTCAGAGGTTTTCAAAAGCATTTCTGCATCATGCTACTAATTAAGATAAGGTTATCATTTTAAGTTATACCAGGAATGCAATTAGAGCTTCTAGTGAGAACTGTAGCAATCAATTTCATACAAATTATTCAGACCTGGTAAGGTAGAATACAGTTTTAATAGGACAAGTGAACATACTGCGATTTATTAGATATAATGTGAATTCGAATGACACCTGAATATAGCATCTGTAACGCATCATGCGCCCAAGTCACTGGGAATCCAGTTCAACAGCCTTTCATCAGAAGAGATTTAATAATATGTCTTCAATTCCCCATTATTCAGTGGCCGTTAGTTTAGATCTGAGAGGGATTTTTGTTTTCAGATTTGAATGGTTTTAGACATGAGAAAGTCATCTGTAAGATACAAAGCACAGATGACCTAGCCCTCTCATTTTTTCTAGACCAACATGTGCTGCAGAGAAATCTGCTTGCTTGCTTTTTTCTTTTGTGTGGTCTGCAGAGCCAGCTGAACAACTGAAGTGTTGATCAACAAATTTTCTGTGTTGTCCATCTCTTCTGAAGAATATTGAGTTGTTGGATAAGAAAGTTACATGCCTTATCTGCCAACTGTCAGTAATTACTTATTCATTAAATGGATACCTATTTTCTAAGGAGGTATGAGGACGGCAGAGTTGAATAGCTCCTGAAAAGGTTGTATATCTTTTCCTCCTAAAATCACTACAAGTCATTCCAAGCTCTGCAGTAGGACATACAAGTAAATTATAGCACTTCTGGGCTTTCTTTTTGTGGACATGTTAAAAATATTTTCAACACTTTTTACTTTTTCCAGTTAGTTTTTTTCTCATTTGACATGTCAGTTGGTCCACGCTTTGCTACGTGCCTAAATTTCTGAAATTGCAGTCATTTTTAAATGTGTATTTAGTGAGCTTCTGTTGTGTGCCATGCATTGTGCAAGTTATTTGGCCTACGGTGGTGAACAAAGAGAGTGTGCTGGTATCTATAACATGAGCCTGCCTGTCTCACCTCCACCATTAACCACATAACATTCCATCGCAACACGTGACTTTTTCTTTTAATTTAAAAGAAGATAAATATCATCTATTACAGTCTCCTCCATCTTCTGTCTCCACCATATCTACTATTATCTACAGCTAGAAGGTTTTTTCCTTCTGTTCTAGCTCATAGAAAATGTCACATCCAGGTATAAAATTAACCTGATTAATTTGAAGAAGTTACTGAATTAATTTTCTTCCTCTCTTCATCTCAATCTTTCTCACTCTCCTGCTTCTTCCCTTCAACCAAAAAGCATGTTCAAGTTTTTCTCCTAACTTATGCATAAACAGTAAATAAAAATCTGTTGTCTTACCTCTGTTACTCCTTCAAATTTCCTACTTGCCAGTTTTCTTGAAACTATGTCTGCATAGATTCTGATTCTTCTTTCTCATTTCCTCATCTTACTGTAAGAGCCTGGCCTTTGGACCAGCAAGTCTACAGACAAATGAACACCAACGGCCTATGTTTAATTTCACATAACCTCTTAATAACATTTGATGTTGCTGCCTATTTCCTACTTCTGGAAATTTGCAACCTTCATGAATCCATGATGTCATTCTCGCCTGGCTTCCTATCTGTCTGATAATTCATCCTCAATTTCCTTTGTCGAACTATTCTTCTTTGCCAGTCTTTTTGGTGACAGTGCCCCTCAGAGTTTCACCTTTAGTTTTCTTTTTTACTTATTCCGCATTAGGAGATTTTTTTTTTTTTTTTTTTTTACAGTAGAAAAGAAACGTTTTATTAAAAGGGAAAGTACACTTCCAGACGTGGAAGTAGGCCTGAGCAAGAGAAGCGTGGCTCAAAAGGCCATATTAGGAGATTCTTAAAAGAAGAGTCTTCAAAGGTGAACTGTGAGTTCTCTAAAATCGTATGTCATGTGTATGATATAGGTTTGAGTATGTGTACCTTTCTGAGAAAAGGATTCATAACTTTTATGGCATTATCAAGTGTGCCGAAGGCTAAAATATGCTTAAAACCTCACTTCTTGAATGATCTCATCATCTTCTATGACATCCCATTCTAAAATACTCTTATTTCTGTGCTGTATTTTCTCTCAGGCAGTGGCATCATTTTTTACTTTGGTTGTTTTTAAATTAAATTTATTGGGGTAACATCGATTAACAACATAAATTTCAGATGTCCAACTTTTTAATGTAGTATCCATATACTTTATTTTGTACTCACCATCTAAAGTCTAGTCTCCTTCTGTCACCATTTGTTTGACTCTCTTTACCCTCTTTGTCTTCCTCCCCATCCCCTTCCCCTTCTCCTGTGATAACCATCATTCTGTTGTCTGTGAGTTTGCTTTATTGGTTTTTTTGCTTGTTCATTTGTTGCTTTCTGTTTTATGTCGCAACATTTAAGTGAAATCATGATTCTTGTCCTTTTCCATCTAAATTATTTCACTCTCAAGATTCATCCATGTTGTTTCAAATGGCAATATTTTATCTTTTTAATGGCTGGTAATATTCTGCCTCACCCCTACCCCCGATCTGTGTGTGTACCACACCTTTATCCAGTCATCTATCAGAGGAAACTTAGGTCGTTTCCATATCTGGGCTATTGTGAATAATGCTACAGTGAACGTAAGGAATTCATATAACTTAATAACAAAAATACAGCCAATCTGATTTAAAAATGGGCAGAGAACCTGAATAGACAATTTTCCAAGGAAGGCATATGGCTGTCCAACAGATATATGAAAAATGTTCAACACTGACCTAGGTTCTTCAAAGAGCCTCTAGTGTCTTCTTCTTCTGCATTTGGTTATATACCAAATTCTCTCAATTATGATTCACAAATATCATTGGTCTATCACAATTTTGTCTTAATTAGATTCTCTATCACCTGTTTGTCAGCACCCTTGCATAGTAGTTCCAAAAATATTGTAAAACATTCTAAAACAAAAAACCTGCTCATGCCACTCTCCACTACTGAATATTCTTCAGTAGATCCCTCCCATACAGGTTAAATTCTAAGTCGCTTGGTTTATAAAAGCCTTTAGTGGAATTTCCCATACTTATAAGAGTCTTTTGAATCCTTTGCAATTCTCCAGATATGTTATGGTGCTATGTTCTCTCCCTGAAGTGAAGCCCTCTCTGGTCTACACGAGTGATTTTTTTTTTATCTGAAGATCCACCTCTTCCGTTACATTCTCAATGAAGTTTGCCCTGGCCTCAGGTAGAGTTAGGCATTACTTCTCCTTTGTCCTAACTCTACTGTGGCGCGGACTCTGTAGCTTAACTTTTTTTTTTTTTTTAAATAATCTCTCTCCCTAACAACACAAGAGGCCAAGGAATTGGAAGCCACTTGTCTTTTTTGATCATCCTTAGTGCCCAGCACTGTGCTTCGAAACATGCTTTCTGAGAACCACAATCTCTCAGCTTTAAGCATGAGGACATAAAAGACACTATGGAGCATATTCTGGATCAAATAAACAAATCAATCTTTTCTGATTTCTGCTTTGAAAGAGACTCCAACTCCTTTAATAATTATCATCTCTGAACTTCCCAGCATAATGCATTCTGCACAGATGCTTATCATAGGAAATATATGTTGTAATATATGTTATATGTTATACATTAGGAGGGAGTCTTAGATCTATTTTATGAAATAAGATGAAGAGCATATATAAGCACAAAGTGTGTTTTCTCTGATATGCCTTTAAAATGAAAGGTAGATATTGAGTATGCTGACAGCAGCTTTGGTGTGGTTGATGTATAATGTGTTCCTTAAGTTTTCAATAAAAATTAAGTATTTTGAAATTTTCCAGCAACAACTTCACATATTATACAAGGAGAGATCTCTTCCACTCCCCGTCCCCAGCCCTGGGATCTTATTTCCCTTCTTCCTAGTGGTTAAGACAATCATCAGACCAAAGCAATTGATATCTCTGTGCCTTAAATTTCACACTGGCACACTTTAATAAAAATGATGGCTTTTTTCCTTTTTTCTTGAGATTTTTTAGGTATTTTATCAACAAGACATATCCTAGGGAATATATGTGTTTTTTTCTGCTATTACTATCTTAGTAACATTTTTTCCTAATGAGAAAACTGGATCCCAGAGAAGTTAAATTACTTTTTATGGAGTTTTTTGTCAGAGAACTGTAAGTGTTACATCATTAAAAGTTACAAAAATTTCTTCTAGAAAAAATTATGGTGCTTAATAATCTGTATTAATCCTTTATCTTAAGTCAACCTGACAGTTTTTAGAGACCATGAAGCTAGCACAAAGTTAAAATATCTTCTAACCCTCCGATCTACTACGCCATCATCAATGTTCATTTCACTTCCTATATCTATGTAGAAAAACCAATAGTAGGCATTCTTATTTCAGATTTTTATGAAAAATATAAAAAGGAAACAAGACAAAAATAGAAATAGAAGGAGTTAATTTTCTCTCTGATATCTGTCTCTTTCTTCCTAAAGGCTCTTAAAATATGAAAGGAATTAATTTTTTGTTGTTAGGTAGATTAATTCAGTCTTGGGCATTCTGGTTTTGTTGTTGTTACCTTTTCTGAATACTTAAAGACTTCTTGTCCTTTTTAGATGGTTTAGTATTAGGCTTGAATAGATGGAATTGAAATCTAAGTCACTTGTTTTTTTAGAATCTTTGCTCAAATTTCATTTCACTCTACAAAGAGTCCTGTTATAAAACATACAAATCAAAATTCTGCCTTTGTACCTTGTCACCTATAACTCAAGCTTGTCAGGCGTCTATTCTTTACTCTCTGAAACTGATGTTGCTTATGTTAGTTTTGGCCACCCCATATGTATTTTCTTTTGTAAAAGAATGGGGCCTAGTTTTATAAATGATATAAGCCTAGAAGCTGGATTTTTCTTAGTTTCCTGAAAGGATTTTTAAAGGCTTCAACCACTGTTTCCTAGAATATGTTGAGGGACTTTTCACAATGTCTGACCATGTCTATGAAACTCCTGTATATCCTAGATTATTGAGGGTCACATGCCATAATTTAAAGTTGCTTTATGACCATTAATTCTCTCTATTGCAAGGGCTGATTGGCACACTTCAGAAGTTGTGGGAATGAACTGATGGTCACACTCCTGTTAACATTGCTTCATTACAAGACAGATTGATCAAGCCCCACCCCCCCACTACGTCTTGAAGAACAAAACAAAACAAAATCAAGTACGTCCTTGGATACAGACCCTTCTCCCTCTCTTCCCCTTCAACTCTTGTTTATGGCATTTGGTACCTTCAAGGTTTCCGCTCACAGCTCTCCCATGAATGTTCTGTATCTTTTCTACCATTTTGACTCTGCTGATTAGATTACAAGTAGAACTAGCCACCTGCTTGCTGCATTCCACAACAGTCCCTGCATACATCAGTTATCCATTTGTTTGCCTGTCGAGTCCTGCTTTATCAATGACAATCTTAATAGATTGAAGCTTGCTTCTAAGCAGTATCTGTGCAAGAGTATTTTCTTTCGGGTCTTGAGTCCTATAGATCATTTCAAAGGTGCTACCACTTGTTCTCTTATTAGTTTTTTGAAGATATTTAAAAAACGTTAATATATGGACATGATGAGAAAGTACACCCTAATAATTTGGATACAAGATTGTGTGTTGAGAGTTAAATTGAATAAATCTCCACAAAATGTGTATGATTTATACGAGTCACATTTAACCAAAAATTTCTATAAATGTATGACTCGAGATTACAAAATCCCTAGATTCTAATCAAAGTGGTCTCTATGAAAAAAAAAAGTAAAAGGCAGTACTAGAAAATATAACTTGCTAATCAGAAACATAATCAGAGTATTGTGTCCTGTTTTGAGAAAGGCTGTATAAATATAACCAGGTTAGTGTAACTAAGAAGGTATAGGAGTCATAAAGGCAAATGTTATTGATGCCCATTTAAGCATAGTCTGGTGAAGAGGAATTCCTGAATAAAGAACTTGAATGTTACCAGAAAAATTACTGAGAAATTGAGCCTCTGTTATGTGTCAGGTATGTGCTAAAAGCTTTGTCTACACTGTACTCATAAAACTTCAAAATGACTTTTGAGGTACACTTGACTTTGAAGTATCTATATTTTACAGATCAGGAAAATGAAGCTTAGACAGGTTCAGAGATTAGCCCTAGTGATTTGCTTATCATCAAGCAATTCAGTTATAGAACTGGGATTTGAACCCAGATTCAGAGGCTCTAAAGCCTACAGTCTCACCAGCTGTGCTATGTGACTTTCTTATACCAAGACTGTTTCCCACAAATGTCTTAAGATCTTCTAAGTACTCACGTAAGACACAGGGCTATGTAGCCATCTGGACAGTCAAGTTGTAGAAGAGTTTGTCACCTGCCCCCCAACCCCAATTCCTTTGTGCCACTTAGAAAAAATTCCTACTCCCACCCCAAACCCCTGGAAGCCATTGGTCTGTTTTCTGGTCTCATCCACATTTTTATATAAGGTTCACCAACCTGTAGTTGTAGCTTATCTGGGATGAAAATAGGCATTGGTCAGATTGACAAAAATGTCTAGTTGAATTGACAGTTGTACATCTCATTGTAAATTAATAGATTGACATTCTAATTAGAATTTGGCTTTCTGTGTTGCTTGCTTAGTAGGAGAGAATTCATTAACATTCTAAGTACAGGCATGTGTCTGCTTCAAAATATTTTTTTAATAAAATAATAAGATGGCATATGAATACATTTCTGTATTTGAAGGAGTGATGAATTATGAGTCTGGACCTAAAAATATAGTTAACTATATAAAGTCAAGATGCATGGTACATTCCAATATCTTCTTTAAATGTTATTTGAATTTTTATTTATAAAAATATTATTTTGGTAACCAAAGCCGGAATCACATTGAAACAAATATCCAAAATCATATTGAATTTCACTCTATTTCCTTATCTTCCAGTCACCCCTCCTTAGTTTAGCTTCCATCTTCATCACTCCATCAAAAGAGCTTTTCTTAAATTTACAGTTACCTTCTGTTATCAATCCCATAGTTATCTTCTTAGTGAACATCTTAATAACATTTTTTAAGTCTTTTTTTTTTAATACTACCTCCTCTTGGCTTCTAGAGTATGTTAGCCTCTTTTTCTTTATATATCTGGCAATACATTCTCAATCTCCTCTACAGTGAATCGGTTATTAAATATTGGTACCTTAAAATATTCTTCTTCTGTTTTACTTGCTACTATCTCCAAAATTAGTCTCATCTCTTCGCTCGGCTTATTATGAGAGGTAGCTTAGCATGACAGGTAAGACCACAAGTCCCAGGGACAGAGTGTGTGGGTTTCTATCCCAGCTGTGTGACTTATGCAAGCAACTTAGCTTCTAACAGTTTCATTATATGTTAAATAAACATAATTATCTGTCGCATCTAGTTGTTATGAGGATAAAACGAGTTTATATATGTAAAGTGCTTAAAGCAATGCCTGACAAACAGTTGATGCCCCTTGGATATTTATCCACAGTTATAATTTGTGAATGAAATCTGAATTTATATTATCTACCTGCGTAAGTATTTAGTTTCAGCTCCAAAGACACATCGAAGTCAATGTATCCAAGATCCATGCTTAGTATTCTGGTGCTTTATTCCCAGGAAAAAAAAAGTCTAATCACTCCTAGTGTGTCCGGCTTCAATGAGTAGCTCAATTATCTAGCCATTTGTACAAGCCAGGAAAGTAGATCCCACTCCTATGATTCTTCTTTTCTCTCATTTTGACTTTATCATCAAGCCCTGTCAACTTGACTCACTAAATTTCTATTAAAAGCTTCCGTTCCTCAACATTTCCAACCCTAGCTACAGATACCATCATCTCTCATCTCGAGTACAATAAAAAAAGTTGCCCTTTTGTTCACTCAGTGTACTCGTCACCCCCAGTAAATCTTTTACCCTATTGCCAGAATTCTCGTTTCAAAAGGTCAACATGATCATCCCCCTTTGCTTCAAACCTTTCCATGGCTTCCCATTAATCTTAGGATGGTGATCAAAGTCCTTCTCCTGGTCTACCAGTCCCAGCCTCTGAGGACTCTCCAGTCCCTCATCCATCCTGCCTCCTGCTTCTCTATGTGCTCCAGCCACACTGTCCATTTTCAGCTGCTTAAATACACTCAGTTTTCCCCAGCAGACACTTTTGCATATGCACTTCTCCATCTGGAAAGCTCTCCCATGCCTGCCCTATTTACTAATCTTATGCATCTGTGAGATCTCAGCTCAAACAGCACTTCTTCAGGAATGCCTTCTCTAACCTCCTAGTTTACTTCAGTTAACTGCCATAAATGATATTCTTCTTTTTTATAGTATATGCCTCAAATTTGCATTGTAGTTTAATGTTGAGGGTCTCCAAGATCACCCTCAGGCTCAACGATTTGCCAGAAGAACTCACAGGACTCAAGAAAACTGTTATTTTACAGTTTATTACAGTCAAAGGATGCTGATTAAATTCAGTAAAGGGAAAAGGTGCATAAGTGGAGTCCAAGAGAGACCAGGCTTGAGCTTTCAGTTGTGTTCTTCCATTGGAGTCGCATGTACTGCCCTTAATTCTCCCAGCATTAAGGTGTGTGACAATATATATGAAGTGTTCCCGCCAAAGGAAGCTAACATGAGCCTTGATATCTAGGGTTTTTAATTTGGGGTTAGTCATCTAAGCATGTAGCACCTTAGCTACTAGGTCTCCATCGCCATAGAGGTCAAATTAATAGAGTGTGGTCCAAAGCCTCAGGTATAAATAAGTGTGCACCATAAATCTCATTGTTAGCATAAACTCTCTGGTGTGACTCAAGGTCTCAGGCATACAAAGACACGTACCTGGTGGGATACTCCAGGGATTCATAGGTCATCCATCTCCTGAAAATTTTAGGAACGTGAAGAACACGAGCTGCCAAGCCTGCTGAGTTATCCCTTCCCTGCGTAAGTTTCAGTAGTGCTATTATTTGATTAATGTCTATCTTTCTAATAGACTACATGAGAGCAAAATCTGTAGCTGTTTTTACTCGGCATAATATACCCTGACTTTATCACGGTTACTGACTGACTGATAGCAGGTGCTGTGTAAATATTTGTTGAACGAATTAATAAAATCTATTGTCTTTATTTTCTTTCACTCTTTACTGTTTTCTATACTCTTCCATCCCATTGCTTTCATGTACCTTTTCTTTATTATGGAGTCTTGTAATGCATTTTATGTCTAAAGTTCCTTTGCGCTAATGATATGTAGTAAGAACCTAAAATATATAGTATATTCCCATAACTCCCAAGTATAGTCCTGTAAGTCCAAGTATTCCACTATCTTATAAACAATTTTTAAAAGGCAAATATTTTTCACAATTACACCTGAAATATATGTAGTCTACATATCAGTTAGTGTGATACCTACTTACATGATCAAAGCTGTTTTTAAAAAAGTGAGATATTGACCCAGCATCTGCCTTAAGAATTTCAGTAATTAAGTTGTCCTTAACTTTGAAGCCACTGACAGTTGAATTTGAATTTTGTCCTGGCTATAACAAAAATAAAAGGGAAAGTCCTCTGGAATGAAGGGGTAGGTCCCAATTTTCTCTGTAATTTAGAACAGAAATAAATGTTTTTCTGATGATCCTTAGCATCTTCGTCTTCAGGGTGAACGTAATATCCAAGCTCTTTGTTCTACCAATTTCTTTGCTCAGCCAGGAGACCAAAGGTGCAGGCCCATTTTAGCCAATGGATTTGAATAAATCTCTTTTCAAAATTTCTTTATTGTTTTAGTATTGCATTATAGCCCAAAATATAAATATCCATGAGTTCTACACTTGTATTGAAAAAAATAAATAAATAAGTAAACGAGGGAAAAGTGACAATTTTCCCCTGCAGAAGAATTCCAAATAATTTATGTAGCTATGCTGCCCACAAGTAGGTAGGACATAACTTCCCACTCCTTAGTGTGGGCTGCACATAGTGACTTCCTTCCAAAGAGCACAGTGTGGAGAATCGAGTGGGAGTTGAGGGAAGAAGAGTAACTTTACAGTGGAGAAACGTGTCAAGCACTACCACACAGCCGGGTGATCAAGGTTCATAGCAGCAGCATTAGGCAGGTTATGATTGGTACCCTGTAATATAATGTGAATATAATGTGATGAGTGGCAATGGCACTTCATTTCTGTGGCTTCCCTCCCCAAACCCATAACTCTGATCAAATCTTAAGGAAAACATCAGACCAACCAAAACTGAAGGACATTCTACACAATACCTGAGCAGTACTCTTCAAACTGTCAACATCATCAAAAATGAGGAAATTCTGAGAAACTCATATCTAAGAGGCACCTAAAACCACATGACAAATAAATGTAATGGGTCTCCTGGGTGGGATTCTGGAACAGAAAAAGGACATTAGGTAAAAATTAAGGAAATTAGAGTAAAGTATGAACTTCAGTTAATAATACTGCATCAGTTATTGTAACAAATGTAAGATGTTAATAATAGGGGATACTGAAAACTAATATCTTTTCCATTTTTCTATATATCCAAAACTTCTAAAATTTAATTTTTTAAAATGTTATTGCATGATAGTGTTTCAATTTAATCTCAATGCTATTCAATAAAATTTGCTTATCATCTATTTGTGTTTGATCAATAATGACCTCAAGTTGATTGCAGTTACTTGAATTTCTAAATGTGATTACTATAGGTTGATTTTTCTACAACAGACACAGAAACTATTACATCTTTGTTTAATTTGGGGGAAATAATCCACCTTTGTGATTATGAACTTCTGAGGCTTCTTTAAGAAACTAGAAAGGTTCTAAAATGTTATGAGTCACAGAGTATATTCATTGTAGAAGTAACAGGACAAAACCATTAAATTAGCTAGATAAATTGGCATAAAATCAAAAACAGTATTTTTGAGAGCATGAGTCCAGACAATGTGTCTGTAGGATACACTTTACAAACTTAGTTTGATTAATTTTTGTTTTTCCGAGGATATGATTCTTTTCTGTAATTATTGTTCTGTTTCCCCTGACAGGCTATCTAGTACTGGCCGCCTTAAGCTCCCTGTGAATTGAGTTATTCTCAATAATACTCTGTTTTATGAAGGCATTATTTGAGTGGCTGTCCACTGTGATCTGGTTATTTGGAGCTTTACATAAAACAGGTGGTTCTTCCATCTCATCAACATTTCTTATTATCTAGAATTCACCATCTTTTTGTCCGTGGCCCATCGTACTTAGTCCATCACGGATGTGGCTCTATTCTTAGTTTGTCCCTGTTTGTTTAGCTTCTCGTTTACATCTTGGTCATTTCCCATAGATACTCCAAGTTCCCTTGTTTTCAGACTTTATCAGGGCTCATGCTGTAAAGTTATATGTTTACTAACATCCTGATTAATTCCCAAAAGACTTTGCAGCAGCTAATTTCATTTGTTTGGCTCTGAAACGATCCAGGCAACTCTGATTCAAATCAGAGATGGCATTTACTTTCAGGGGCACAGGACTGATGCCCAAAACCAAAGAACAAATAGCCACTGATCTGTGATCCCATGATCCCGAAGCTGCTTTATAGTGCCATTCTTAATGACACAGATGCCTGGGTTTTGACCCTGTATACCTAGACCTCCCTACTGATCTTTTTTTCATTTAGATGATGCTTTGAACTTGACCTATTGTACTATGACTATAATCTCACAAGCACAAGCTTTAGAGTCAAATAGAGCAAGATGTGAATCTTGCCTCAGTCATTAGCTTTTTGATCTTCAGGAAGTTACTTAATCTCTGTGGGGCTCAGTTTCTTCATCTGTAAAATGGAAATAATCATAGTGGCTATGCAGAGTTATAAAAATTAGATAAAATGTTTCTAAAGTTCCTCAAGAAAGCCTGGTTCTATATCATGGGTGCTTAATGTACACTCACTGTCATCAGTATGAAGATTTGATTGGGTTTATCTGCCTCGCCTTTTCCTTATGTAGCCTCTTCTAGGTGGCTCTCGATTGCTCCCAGCCATGTCTTAGCTTCACATGTTGATTTATACATTTACATATTTTTTTAGTCACTGTCTCTGTGGTACCAGCAAACTTGTCAACTTTTGTGCCTTGCTTTAATTTTCTTCAAAACTCTATAGGATGTTGTTTGAATAGTTCACACTAGTATAAACATGTCATTAGAAATGTTATATTTTCTTTCTTGCATTTTGCTGTCTGTTATTTTCATAATAACATGAACAGCTGGGTAGACCAAGAGGGAGATCTGTCCTGGATTTGTATTGGGAGTTTTGGGGTCAGGTGAGAGAGGGGAGGAAGAAAGAAGAAATAAAAGGCAGACTAATGGACTCTGGTGCAGGAACTTGGGAGCTCAACTGCCTGAATTTGCAGCTTTGCTCCCCAACCTGTTTGCTGTGTGGCCTTGGTTAAGTTACTTAACAAGTTTCTGTTGCCTCAGTTTCCTCATCTGTAAAATGAGGATAAGAATAGTACCTAACTCATAGGTTTCTTTGCGAGGATTAAATGTGGAGCACTTGGAGCAGTGCGTAGCATGTGGTAAGTAATAATTAAGTGTTCAATATTATTAGTATTATTCTTTTCCCAAGGCTTCACAATATTTACTACATCTGATCATCTTACTGATAGATATGTCTTGTTATATAGCCTCAGTAATTTCAGAATAATATGATCTTTATCTGTTTAATATATCCATACAAATAAAAGCTTGTCTTTCACAGTAGTCATACTAAGAGGTGCTATGCTTATGTCAATATATCAACTTTTTTGAATAATTATTTAAAATTTTTTAGATTCTGCAAAAAAAAAATCATTTGAATGCCCTTTAACAAATCTTTGTCTCTTGAATATAGAGTGTCAAAAGTTACAGCCAACTCTATTAAATTTAGATGAATAACCTTTGCTGACAATATCTCTTCTATATATTTGTATAATTTCATGTACTTGGATAATTACATAAATTATATAACTTTTATTCTTAATAAAATTTATATGCAATATTTATGTACATATAAATGTGTGTATATGGGAGTTGAGAGGGAGTATGTCAAGATCCAGTATTTAATGTAAACTAAATTATTTTCATAAAGAAAAAGCCCATCATTGAGCCTTAGTTCACTTTAAAAAAATCACACAGAATCTCTATCATGTTTCTCAATTTTTTAAAAAAGCATAATTGAGTTTTTGACATTATGGAATGATTCTACATGAACCATGCATTCAGGCAAATGGTGGAAAAAATAAACATCTCTTGTCTTTCAGATTGTCGCATTCTTTTCTTCCCTTCCATATCTTTACATTCCTGTAGATACAGTAACACTATAACACTGATCTTGGGGGACCTGTAGAAAACTTCATCAAATGTAGGGGTGGGGACATGCTCCAAAGAGATGCTCAGTCTAACTGAAAGTCCTGGGCATATGTATGCCCACCTCTTCTATTGCTTGAGAAAACTTCACTGCTTTAGCAGCTAATGGTATATCTGTATTCACAAGGCATCTTAAATAAGGCATTTTAATTATTTTTAAGTTTTCTCTAAAAGTCTGCCTCCCTACTTGAATGGAGATATGGTCATTTGTGCTAATTGCATTTTAGAGTATTATACTGGTGACAATAAGCTAATGTTTACAATTTTTGTACATATTAAATATCATTAGGCAGTTAATTATGTATCAATTTGCTACCTAGGTATAATTTGCAAATACCAAAAAGCACCAGTCCATTTCCCCAGTGCTGCCTATGTATGAACTACAGATGCTTTGCATAGCTGTGGCTTCTTGTTCAGGAGCCTTAGCTTGAGAACTCTCTGCCTGATTCCCAGACAGTGATTTCAGACTGAAACAATATTTTGCACTAGGGGATCTGCAATGAGGCTTCTAAATATGAGATAAATTAGGAGACAGTATGACTTGTGGATATAGACAGTTAGTGTAGTTTACATGTTGAAAACAGAGGATCTTAAAAAAGCCAAAAAAGCTTCTGACATAGAAGCAGAGTATCAGAGCCTGTACATGTAGAGCCTTCCTTGTTCTGCAGAGGATAATGCTGAGGCTAGAACTGTGAAGGGCATGCACAGAGAAAGGCTGGGCCAAAACTGGGCTCTGATTTTGAGAAAATCAAGCCCACCTTTCCAGTTTTTATTTTTAGTTCTTTTGATCTAAGAAAAATTGCGTAGTGTAATAACACACTTAGCGAAAAGATCAACTATTGTGCTCTTTTAGCTTAATGTTAGGATGGTTAGATGTGTCTTAGAATCTCATCACTGAATTAATTTTACTCTAATGCAAGATCTCAAGATGAGCTAGTGTTCTCTTATGACCATATGCCATCATCCCCTCCACTCTACCTAAGAATGTGAATAGTATTCCCATTGTGAGAACTGTTGATTGACATGAACCAACTCTGTTGTCATGGCTCTAGTTAAAAATGTGAAAGAAACTAGATCTTTTCAACCTAAAGGTTCCCTCTGTATAGTTAATTAAAGATGTTTTAAGAAGACATTTGGATTATGGGAAAGTGATGATATCAAATTATGACATTTATTTCATTCCTTACCCCAAGAATCTCAGTAATTGGGTTCACCTATTCAAAACCGTTATTTCATCAGAGGGTAAAGATTCCAGGGCCCCCAGTGGGACTTACCTCATTTACCTAATTGGCATATTCTTTTAAAAACAACTCTGGGCATATGAACTTTTTGATTCTTGAATGTGTCATTCACTTGCTTTGAGACCATTTAATGTAATTTATCTAAGTTCAATTATAGTCTTTTAAAAACTAGCTTTCTTTTATGCCATTATATTAAAGAATCGATTTTAGAAATTTAATTAAAATTCCACATAAACAAATTGCTCGAATGCTATGCAGCGCTGGATGCATATCAGTAAGGTTCTCACTTTGTCCCTGAAGAAACTGAAGCTTGAAAAAAGATAAACTGATCACCTATAGTCATATAGCAAACAGATAGTTTGTGACAAAATGGGTCTTAGAACCCAGAGCTTTTGACTTCCAGTCCAGTAGTCTTCCTACTAGGCCAGGCCATTTTATGTAATCCATGCAGTGCTGCTGTGATATAGGAAAAACAGAAGTGGATTCATTGCTTTCTAAGAATTCATGCACTCTTGGGTATTATGTATTCCCATGAAAGTGAGATGTATTTTTACAAATACAGCTGACCCTTCAACAACATAGGTTTGAACTGTATGGAGGTCCACTTGTACATGGATTTTTTTCAACAAATACAGTAAATATTTCCTTTCTAATGATTTTCTTAATAACATGTTCTTTAGCTTACTGTATTGTAAGAATACAGTCTATAATACATATAACAAACAAAATGTGTTAATTGACAATTTATGTTAGGCTTCGGGTCAACAGTGGACAGTAGGTACAATTGGTCCTCTTCACCCACAGATTCCTAACCATAGATCGAAAATACTGTTTTTGCTCTGTGGTTTGTTGCAACTGCAGATGCAAAACCTGTAGGCATGAAGGGCTGACTGTACTTAAGTTTCTGAGGAGTCAAAAAGTTATAACTACTTTTTGAACCGCATAGAGAGCTTGCACCCTAACCCCCATGTTGTTCAACGGTCAGCAGTACGTGACGCTTCCTTCAAGGACAGTTTACTACTCTTTTCCTTTTTATTTATGTTTTAAATACCATAGAATCCAATCATTTGTCATAACCAAAAACAAGACAAAAACAGTCAAATAATTACACAAAGTCACTATCCGATGATGGCAGCAATGTGATTCAGGTGGAATGTGTGAACAGAGGCACAGGTGAGCCCAATGAGTCATCAATGTAATGTGCCCCTTAGGAAAGCAAAGGCAGATTATGTTGCACTAATTGAAATCTGGACTCTTAGAATGGAATGAAGGAGGCAATAGTGCTGTAGGCTTTCTGTGCCCAAATTGTAGGACCATGTGTTCTGTTTTGTTTGACACGTCAGTCAGAAAGTGACTGATAATCTGGAATGTATTTATAGGCTGGGAATTGGAACATGAATATAGTAAAAGTCACAGCGTAGTCAGTGGCTGAAGAAGTGCAAATATTTCATGTAGAGAAGAAAAATCTGAGTGGGTGGTGATCAATTCCCTCTAATAACTTAAGGACCAGTATATGGAAAACACACTAGATTTGAGCTCTCAAACTTCTAAATTGAGGGTCAAGAAACAGAAACTTCAGCGAGGCTTCCACTGCCATGGAATCAGTTCCTTGACTCAGGGCTTTTAAATAATTAAGCTATTGCGTTAAAAAGATGGAATGGCCTGTCTCCCTCCCAGGGCACTGCATTTTCAGTCACTGGAGGTGTCCCATTGGGGACTGGATGGTTGCATGGAGGAGATATTTTAAAGGGCAGCATTCACAACTCAGAAGAGCAGGGGACCACATGACCTTTAAGGTGCTTTCCAGTACCCGGAGTTTTATGATTCTATTTCTATTATGCATTGATGCTGGGTATGTGTCACATTGTTTGAACCAAACACTGATTATAGACAGGAGCACAGTCTGGAATGTTGATGGTGCTCACATCTATTTTGTGTTTCAATTTCTGGAAGCTGTCTTTGTCTTTGCGGCTGTTTGGTCCCTGACCTTCGGTAACATTTGGAGCCCAGCCACACTGTCTTTGTTTACTGTAAAGAGCATGGAAAAACTGACTTCCTGACAGCGCTCTGCAAAGGCTAAGGTCAAACCACTCACAGGTGAACAAACACAGTCCTTCCACCTTAAAATTGTCATTTGGCCCCTGTAAATTGGACCAGGGTAATAATATTGGGTAACAAAAAGAGGGGAAATCAGTACTCTGCCAGCAGCTAGCAATTAGTCACTTTGTCAGTCAGCTTTGTGAAGAGCTAATCTTAATTCAGTATCCATTTTGGGGGAGTTAGAAAATATGGCATGCAGTTTTAAGTCTTCTAGCAGCCTACACAATAAGCCTCTAGACTCTTTTTCTACACTATCATCACGTTATTAATAATTCCCAGGATTCCAAAGATAAAGCATAGGATTCTTCTTTACTTAAGGGACTTAAGAGTCACACCCACTGAATATTCATATCATCTAAGCTATTTCTTTTATGGTGATATCTCAAAGTGGCCTAGATGGGTTGACTTCCTTTCCAGAAGCCACATCCATTTTTTTTTTTCCTACTAACCTCTGCTATTCTTTACTGTCATCGAAAGCACTAGGTCCCCTTTGTCAAAGTAAGGGGAGCATCTTCCCAGATAAGAGTATCATAAACTCTTCAGGCTCCTCGACAGTGCCTCATTCATTTTATCCTCCTCCTATAATGCTTAACACACTGTCTTGCATTTGCAGGTCCACAAAATACATCTGGGTGAGTGTAACTGAATAAAACAATGACCTTGCTCACATAACACCTGTTTACTCAAAATGACTTATTTGTAAGATCCAAGTTTTCCTCTTAATATTTAGATATTACTTACTAAAATTGATCTAAAACAATATAAAGAAAAAAATCCCCTATATAAATTTACATAGATTTTCCCCTTCAAGAATGCAGGAATAAATTTGGTTCTGGCTGTATTTTTTTCTTTTCCTTTTCTTTTTTTCTTTTTCTTTTTTTTTTTTTTTTTTTTTTTTTTTTTTCTTCTTTTTTTTCTTTTTGGTCTCTAGTATAAGCAGCCTCTTGAAATGCCCTAGTTATCTAACATTGCTCTTGAACTTCACTTAGAGATGATATACTAGCCTTCTACTAAAATATATCTGGGTATTAAAAGCCCAATTCTTTATTGCTGATGAGAAAGATTATTAACACTTTTTTTCCAAGCTATAATTTGAAGCAATAACACCCCTTTTTACTTCCAGAGCCAGAGGCAGTATGTCATATTAACCTTCATTAACTGCCTAAGAAATGAGGTACATTTGTTAATTTAGCATTCTGGTTAGCTAAGATCATGAGAGAAGGCTGTGGTTTCTCCCTTTGCTACATATAAAAATTAAAAGAAAGGTGAAGTATGTTAACACACTTATTTTATTGCCTTGGTAAGTGCAGTGTTTGGATTAGGAGCTAGACCTGGATGAGTTGCGTCTGCAGGTGGTGGGCACAGAGTGAAGTGGCTGGAATTGGGGGGAGCAAGAATCACATGACCTAAATAGGCCTGAAAAGTAACACCTGAGGTGTGTGGTGGAAGAAAGCAGATATCGTCAAAAATCTGGGCCAAAGGTAGAAAGAGAAAATGAATTCTATTTCTATGTATATAATTTCATGTTGGACCTTTCTCTTTGGATATCTTATGAAATACCAAATTCTCTGTAGAGTTTTTTCTTGTATATAGCATTGCTCTTAATTTTCCCATTCCTACTTCTATTACTTTCATTTATTCATTCATCATTTTTTAAAAAATGTATCAAGTATTGTGCTAGCTACTGGGGAAACAAAGACTAATGATACAATGAAGCTCAAGGAACTGCTTTTTTTATTTACCCAGGTATAAAAATATATGCATTCAACTTGACGATTATCATTCTCCCCCATTCCCCAAGAGTATTTCAGTAATGTCATTTCTTTCTTTATAAAGCCTCCAGAATCCATACCAATTTTTCTTCTGCCATTGCCGGAGTTCAGGCACCATCCCCTTATAGTCAGGCTATTGCAGGAGTCTCTTTATTACTCTCCTTTTATCCAATCTCTTTCCTCCCTCATCCATCTTAGCCATGGCTACCGGACACATTATTCTAAAATTTGGTTGTTCCCATGGCTTATTGATAAGAGTAAAATGCCTTAGCCTTACAATGTGGCTCTCCTCCATCTAGTTCCACTTCTACAAAATGAATACCCTACTTAAACCAAATTGATCCCTTCACCCACTTTCAAGCATAGTTAGGTATTCTCCTCAGTCTGGTGTCCCTCTAGCTGTTTTTCCAACTCCAAGGTGGTACAGCATGGTGGCTAAGAAGTTGGGCTCAGGGGCCAGAAGTGCTTTACCATTTATTTGCTGCATGGTCTCGGGCAACTTATTCAATCTCTCTTTTGTGCTTCTGTTCTATATCATTGACAAGAGCTTATAAAAGCAATACTTCCTATATAAGATTGTTAAGATTAAGTGGGTTCGTGGTTGTAAATACTTAGAAGAGACCCTAGCACATGATAAGTGCTAGCGTTTCATTGTTGCCGTTGCTATCATTTTGTGACCCAAACCCCACCTTCTACCCTGGCCAGACATTTGTGAATAGCTGCAAATTTGAAAATCCCAGGGTTCTTTGGGCACATTCCTGGCATTTCCATACAAGGAATCTTTTCCTTCCTAGCCCTTCTATGGCATGACTTATCTGATGCTCATTTAGTAGGCAGATTTAGATGTATTTGTTATTTTTATAGGAATAAAACTTGAAAAGATAGCTAGCAATTCAAGGTAGTAAATGGTTAGTGCCAATAGAAAGAGTGGCACAGGCTCCATAGATTATACATTCTCTGAGGGCAGGGAAAGTGCCTCATGTGTCTTTGTTTCCCTTATAGTGCTTTATGCCTAGTTATTAACAAAAGCTGGATTTATTTTTTTTTTTTGACTCAATGACAATGTACTCGGAGGATGAGGAAGAAACCATTCTATTTAAATAGTTAAAGTACAAGCAGATAATACTGTGTCTTTACTGGTCATATACGAATGTGAAAAAATAACGGGCCATCCTCAGTGTCGAATAAAGTGTTGTCTAGACCATCTGGACAGGGCCTCTGAACATCATGAACATGATGGTTTAGTGGGATTAGTTTGGGGACAGGCTGCCAAACGGACTGGAACAAAGAGAGAGAGACCAGAGAGAAGATTGTTGAGTGTGAGGAAGAAGTTCCTAAACTTGGACTCTAGAAATGGGGACTGGAGAGGGAATCTTAAAGGGTAGTTTGTAAGGAAAGAATCCATGGGACTTGGGAGTTCGTAGAGGGTGATGGCAAGGGAATAGTAAAAAACCGACTCCTGGGTTTCTTCATGGATAATTTTGGAGTATCCAAACTGAGAAAAGGTTGTCTTCGATGGAAAAGAGATGTGTGGTTACTAGACTGTTGGCTCCACCATGGCGGAGCCCAGGCCCATCTTGCTCACCACTGGGTCCCCACTGTCTAGGACGGTCAGTCCCTGACACGATCACACAAATGGAGGCTGTTAAGTGCATCTGGACCAAATTAATGGCTGCTTACTTTGATATCTACAGTCAAATAAGAAGAGTTGTAGACAAGTCTTGACATCCTGTGTAACGATTCTCTGGTTCCAGTTAGGTGGCATGATCGATTCTAAAAAGTCATCCCTCTCACATCATGGGCAGAATGTTTCAAAGAAGCAACTTTTAAAATTCCAGGGTGAGTGCCAGAATCTACAAGACCCTGAGGCCATCTCTCTCCTACAGTATGCCTTAATGTAACTAGTTAAAACGTACCTGACACGTACTCTGCAGAGAGGTGCTCCAGAAAGCATTTGTTTGCTCTCACCCTGCTGAGAAGTAGCAATATCTGTGTGGCTTAAGGGCTCTGGCTGCAGCCTTGAATAGTGTTAGAAAAATATCACCACCATTTGCCAGCAAGAGATGCCAAACTGCAAATAAGAGGCATGTCAGTTCAATGAAGCAGAAACATTTCACTTGTTTTTAATGATTACTTGCAGGAGACCTTTATTGTTATGTGTTTGTATGCCTTTAAATGAGAAATTGCATTTTTTTTTTGAAAATGACGAAAACCATCTCGTCTGCCTACAAAGGGACAAGCTTTTCCCACTTGGGTGAATATTGCCTGCGCCACTCACGGAAGAAAGGAGCAGTCTTGCCAAGCATCTTATTAGTCTAAAAATAAATTATTCCGAATGCAGGTTCAGATACAGATTGCAGGGAGAGATAATAGAATTGGTTTTCCAAGCCTGATCATGCTATGAAGACATGGTGTGTGCTTTTCAGGAATCCACTTAAGTGGAATCAGCTTTGACTAATACAAACTAGAAATAATATTGCTGCCATCCAGCTAGTGTCTGCGGTACAGCATCCTCAAAATGTCTTCAAGGATCCATGATCTCTTTAGTCTATGTAAGTGTGCATAAATAAAAGTATATATGCATTCACAGGCATTTCTTCAGAGGTGCAGTCTTCTCATTGTTCTTTTAAGGAAATTTCTTCCTGGCAGCGTGAGAGGAGCACGTCTCACTTGAGATTTGTCTCCTTCCTACTCCCCCCTGCCTCTGAGAAATAGTTGACCACATCAGCAGCCGACTCCAGTTGTCATGTGGTTCCTCATGTGATGCTGGGTCTGCAGCACTTTGGAGCAAGAGCCTTTGTGACTCGGCACTCATGGCCAGTGGCGTTCAGGGACAGAAGAGATTTTGGAGGGGGCGGGGAGGCCAATAAACCGAGAAACATCAGAAATAAAAGTCTCATGAAGTACTCTGATCTATGTATTCCCTTTTTTTTTTTTAAATTTGATTTTAACTCTTGCTTTTTTATGGTTTCTGTTTTTTTTTTCCCCCACCCCTCATTATAGAACCGAGCTGCGCTGTTTTTGTGTTTTTTTTTTTCTTTTTTTCCTTTTTTTTTTTTTTTTTTAAATTCTGAAGCCAGATCATCTTTGCTTCCAGCTCCAGGGCTGCATCGCCGTGGGCACGCCATCCTCCCCGGTTACCTGAGATGCACCTGCCGCCTCCCACCTTGACTTCTGATCTGCGCGGTGCCACGAAGGACCTGCTTCTGCAGCTCTGGCCAGGGCTCCTCGCATCTGGAGGAAGGGACTTGGTGGACAGGGCGAAGCTACACAGGAGCCGGGGTGGGATGGATAGAAAGGATGCCAAGAACCGGGGAAGGGCGAGTTAGGAATACTATCCATCCAGTGCCCACCGCTCCTCCACCAGTCAAGAGCAGAACAGCCATGCCGTGGGTACCTGTCTCAGGCTGCTCCCAGGGCTTAGTTTGGGGATAAACCCATGCCAAGATGTGGCATTGTACCTGAGAGTGGAGCTGAAGATGGATACAAGCAGGTATCTGATGTATTTGCCTGACGAGGCAGAGTTGGAGAAAGGCAGACTGAGAACCGGATGAAAAGAGAGAGGAGCTGCCGAATGCTGTTTGATCGTCTGCCGCTGGCTCTGCATTCTCATTCTAGAGAGGATGGCATAATATATAACCCAGTACATGGATGAAGGACCTGTAAATTGTAGTCTGGATGTACCCGACGCTGTCAATGGAGAAACTGATGGGCTAGGTGACTGTACCATTGTCCCCAGAGAAAATAGCAGCCTTGCAGCATGGATTGAAATGCATGTGCATGCATGTAGAGACATGACAAAAAGAGATTTCTGACCATTTTACACAGGAAATCTGTCACTTTGCTGGATCAGGCGTGATTGCTGCTTGTATTTTCAGCTTCAGCTCAACTCTCATTTCCTGACTAGCTAGAGCGCATGGCCAAAGCAGCTGCATGCAACATTTTCTTGTTAATGTGAAAGCAAGCCCCTCAGCTTTAACTCCTTGATGTTCTGAGTGCTCTGTGCTTTGCTAGGACTGATTGTGGGGTTTTGTTTTCTTCTCCTACAAATCCCTGTAAACACAGCTGTATTCACTATGGTGAAAAATTCTATCCTGTAAATAGAAATCTGATCGATTTAATCAAAATAAATGTATCCCAGATGACTTTGAGACCAGCTGGCTACCACAGGCTTCAGATGCTCATTGTTCAATAGAGATGAATGCAATGTTATATTTACATGTTTTAGAATTCCAGGATCAGCCTATAATTTAAAAAAGAAATTTTTTTCTAAGGAGGAGAGGTGGTCCTACCGGCTCGCACTAGATGGTTAGGTACAGGTGCAGATGCTGTTCCTGAGGTTTGGGAGTTTATGGTGGTGCATTTCAAAGGGTGTGTGCCATGTGGCAGAGCGTGGCCATAGTAAAGAGAAAGCATACATCTAACTTGCTGTATGGAGAGGCCAGCACCCTTGGAATAGCCCCAGTAAGGTTGGCGGAGGTACTGAGGCTGGATTCAGATAAGTGAGCCGTGGTGCTCCAGCACCAGCTCAGTGGAATCAGCTCAGACCTGGAGATGAGGAGCAGTTGTCATGGGGAGCTCTGCTGGGACGCTTGTCTGGCCCTTCCACTGTTTGTTACTATTTCTACAAAGGCAGCTCTGTGTGTTAGATTATGTTTGGCCAGCTGTTGATGCATTCCTGTGGGTGGGGCTGGGTGGGGATCTTATTACTGTACTTCCAAACTGTAGATCTGTGTGCATGGGAGCAGGGAGGGAATGGAAAGAAAGCAAGTTGGAGAAATCGATCACTCTTAACAGCTTTCTCCAGGTGGTCCTAGTGTGGATCCAGAAAGGCTTACAGTAGAAAGAAGGAAGGGGGGAATAATGAGGGGTGGGGAGCTTGAGGAGAAGAGAATGAAACTTAGCAAGCTCAGAATAGAGAAAAACAGACTTAGAACTTCAAAGCTGCAGAGACAAGCAGAATGTCAGCAGCTTGTAATTAGCGGTTCATGGTTGCGTCAGTGACTGTATCTCTCCAAGAATAACTATGTGATGTGTGCCACAAAGTGAAGAAGATAGTCATAACTAAGTTATCAAACCCAGTTCAAACAAGGGCATATGGATTAAGGAATTTTCTATGTTTGTAAATCAAATACTGATGGATTACACATATAAGACTTGCTGAATTTTGCATAATTGAAGGCTGAAAATTTGATTTGTTGGGGGAGGGTGTGTTCATTAAATGAAACTGTGAATCCTTAAAAATGCAGATTAATCGTGCAAGAAAATATCAGTGCAAGCCCCATCAGTACAAGACATTTCCCCAAATAGCCCCAGACAGCACGGCCAATTTTCTCTCTCTTCATTCGCACATAATTTTTGTTTGTTTTTGTGCACTAAATTGGAAAGGAGTCAAAAGTGGCATTCAAATAAATATGGTCAGTTAAATCCTAAAATTCCCATTTAAGAACGGTAAAATGTCTGTGGGGTTCTGATTTTTGTTCCGATCCCAAGTTTAAACCTTGAAGGAGCCTTGGTTGTCTTGAAGCCAAACAGCGGTCTGTTAGGAACCCCGTGAGAAGGGCACCACCGTGGTTGAGATTTGAAGGGCCACGTTCACTTCCCTCCCTTGTCTCTTGTGCTTAGAGATTTGGTGCAACTCCAGCCTCCCTCAAAGAGATGGTGGGAGGAGCTGATTGGTTGGTAGGCTAGAATGTTTACTCTTATTTGTTTTCAGTGCTCCTCCACAGCATTCATTTTGTATTTGTATTTGTGTTCACGCCGCACAATTACTCCTGATCTGTTTTGTTTCTCTGCCCGAGAGAAGTCAATTTCAGTTCAGCTCTGTGCATTTGGCTTCCTGGGTGATATGTGTATATGTATTGGGTTAGCCATGTATGCATTTCCCCTTTTAATGTGGATTAGGGAAAATTGTAGGCAGAGAAAGCTGTGTATATTAAATCAACAGCTTTTGAATCACATGTAATATAATTTAAATATACTTACTTTGAGGTTGCCAAAGCTGACATTGTCTGAGCCCGTTTAATTTACATCTTCGATTTAGTCAAGAAGCGGAACCTGCCAGATCAGAATAGGGTATTCTGTGCACCCAACGGGGTGAAAGACATTATTTTGTTTGTGTTAGTTCAAACAGCTGGTCATTAATGCAGTCCCCATTTCGAGAGTGAAGTGCTGGTGGACATGAATGGCTGCCTGATTAATGCTGCCCCTCCGAGGGTCCTTCACCCAGCAGTCATGCTCGCAGCAGAATAATGTAGCATGATGTGATTGCACTCTAACAGGGTAGTATGTCATTGTGTCACCAAGCAATTGAGGTTATTATGGGGCAGGGCAGACAGACGGGACAGTGGGGTTAGTAGACCGTAGCATTTTTAGAAATACAGGCCTGACCTACTTAGAGTTATTCTCTCTGGCTGGCAGCTGCATGGTACATAAAGTCTCTGATAGGCTGAGGCTGTTGCTAGGGGGAATTAGCATGAATTTTTCCACACACAGACTCAGTGACTGAGTGATAAAAGCTGACTGGAATTAAAGAGATTTGGTTTAGTATTATACAGATTTATCTGCCTCGTTTTTCTTTTTCAAATGCAGAAAAGGGGTGAAAAATACAGATTTTATTTTCATTTGTTTTCTGACCTTGTTTCCCCCACCCCATACCCCCCAATTCCAAGAGGTATGAGGGGAGGAAAGCAGGGCAGTTATAAAATTTGGTTAATCTCTTACTGTCATTGAAACGATGTTGTACATTGCAAAATATTTAAGCTTAAAGATTGCTGGGAATGAATAACAGGTTAGATTATTTTTCCTCCTCTGTACACCAAGCTGTTTGAAGTTGGGTGTGCATCTTTCATACACTGTGTATTTAAAGTCTCTTTCCCTTTTGGACTTGAACAAAACATTTATATAAATTCTTTTCTATCCAAACAGATTGAAGCTTGCACTCTCTGGCTTGTTTAAAATATGGTAGTAAGGATTCCAGATTTAGATGGAGAAAGGAAAAAATATATATACCCTTTTTATTATAAAATTTTTTTTTCTGGGCTATTTTGGGTTTGGCTCATTTTTCAAAAGCTAGCCTGATGTTTATGCTTGTAGATAAAACTTAACTGCTCCCACCCTGTATCTCCTTTGCTTCACAATGTACATAAAGACATGGATTTTTCTCCAAAAAAAAGAATATCTGCAGAATTTATCTGGAGATTGTTTTCCCATGTTGCTGACATATGCACTGCATGTAGAGAGCTCACATAATCAATTCTGTAAGATGACCCATTTTTTTCCTACTCCTGTATTCTCCAAGTATCTGTGTGTTTGTGATTTTTAATAGATCTTTTCTAAAGGCAGATTTTTAATAGATCTTTTAAAGCAATCTGAAAGTCCATCAGGAGGAAATGAAAGCAATGTATACTCAAGAATCCTTTGATTTTTCTTGTTCTTAATTATATACTATCTGCGCTTAAACCACAGTGGCCCTCTCTTACCTTTTACTGCTGAAAGGAATCATTATCCTGTCTTTTTGACTTGAAATTAATTTTTGTAAGAACTTGCTGTGATATTACAAGTAAACAAGTAGCTTGGCTACCCGAGGGAGAGGAAAAAAATGTAGATTCTTGTAAAATTGTAAAATTGGATTTCTTGGCCACATGAAAAGAGACAAGGGGAAATTTAGATGTGATTTTCTCTTTTCATTTAGGTTCTTAATAATATTTCGAACTATTTAGATATATATGTTTTCAAAAAGTAATTTCCACTTATACCAGAGACCACAGTCAAAACAAAACAAAACAAAATGCTCTAATGGTATCAGAGCCAAGAAATCTATCAATATTTTTTTTTAACCCAGCAATGTTTACATTTCAGCATATAAATATAGCTTATCAAGCTAAAATAGAGTGTATTTTCTGATGTTGTAATTGATACTTCCTATACTTACTAGCTTTGAGAATCTCTAAAATAACATTTATTGTAAAGGTTTCTAACCATACTTAGAAATAGCCTTTCTTAACTGAATAAAATGTCAATTTATATTTGTTGAATAAAAGATTACCTGAGTTTGCTTCTCCTTCCAAAACCAAGCAATTGCATTTATTATTTTAGTAAGAGAACATTTTCACTCTTAGTCCATGCTACTTACTTGGCTTAGGTCAATGGACAATCATTTAAATATTTAAGTTCAAAGTTATAGAAATAAATGTCACTTTAAAATCAGTTAAGTAAAGGAAAATGTTAGCATATTTCATTAACATTTGTTAAAGGACAGATGCCTACTTTATATGTTAAGTATGCCTGTGTCCAGGCATCTAGTCAGATCGAATGTTTCTTGTTTGATTTATAATAAATTGACCACATTGAAATTGTTCAGTATAAGTTGTAATTGGTTGTCTAGGTTGGTAAAAATTTTTCTTTGCATGGCTTTCAACCATTACTAGAAAAAAAAAGTTAGGTGGGTCATAAACAAAATAAGCATATTTTAAAATGTCATTTATGCTGCCTTAGCTATATAGTTAAGCTTAACTTCTAGATATTCACTTTGACAGTGTATATCTATAGTATTAATTTTACCCATTGCCGTTGATCAAAAAGCCAAAAGAGCAATCATACTCAATCACTGCATCAATGATTTATTCATTAGGTAAATATTTTCTCATATGTGAGGCTGGCTTCTCCAGTTAAAAAGTTCAACAAGGACCAATGAGTTTTGGAGATGTTGTTGGGTAAACAAAACAGGGAAAAATAGCAGTTGGTCGTTTGCAGATACTAAACATAGTTAGATCTTGGGTTTAAGAGTTCCCCTTACTTCATTCTTTTCAATACCTAATGTGAAATAATTCCTATAAATTGAGGGTGGAGCTGGTGATCACACTAGACGCTTGGAGAAGATCTGCTCTCCTGATCTCACAAACAAGCTATATCCCTTCCAAACCATCTCCACACTTTTATAATATTAAAGATCTAATGAAAAGCCAGTATGTGCCATTTGTGAAGTCATAAAAGCAGATTTTCAACATCATTATTTAAACCGTTAACAGTCTTTCAAATACCTTTAGGTGTCAAAGCTGTACATCACCTAGAACTATATGAGTCACTCTCTACATGTTTTTGTTTTGTTTCCTCCTCATTCCCATTAATCTCCTTCCACTCCTTTAAGTATGACTCTTGTGTTCCCAAGCAAAGGACTAAACAAACCATATTTTTGCTTTCACCCCTGATCACCTCTATAACAAAATGAATTTAGACTTGTCTTCCTCCCTCGGGATGATGCCGTCCAGGCTTCCTTTTCTCCATGCTCCTACTTTACTAGAGCCTTAGTCTGTTTCTCCGCGAGTCTCTAACCTGTTTACCTATGTGCCAGGCACATAGAAATTGCTTCACAAACATGAGTTGATTAATGAGTGAATAAATGAGTGAAGCCAAATTTCACGAGAAAGATAATAAAGCCTTCCTTTTGTAGATTTTTTGTAAAGGGCCAGACAGTAAATACTTCAGGCTTTTGGGACCATATAGTCTCTGTTACAACTACTGAACTCAGTCGGTGTAGTGAGAAAGCAGCCATAGACAGTATGTAAATGAATAAGTGTGGCCGTGTTCCAATAAAACTCTATTTAAAAATCAAGCAGTGGGCCAGCTTTTGGCTGTGGACTATAAGCTACAGCCCAGTGGGCCAGATTTTTAAATAAAGTTTTATTAGAACAAAGCTATACTCATTCATTTACAGTTTTCTGACCACTGGTATAATCATTACCTATGATATTTCGAGGGTGCGATTATACATGACATGTATACTGAAGGAAATCAATGTATTAAAAATGGAGAGAGATTCATACAAATTAATAAAAAACTAAGACAAAGGGTTAAATAATATTATTTGAGATAAGAACTCAATGCTAATCCACCAAATTTTATTCCCTAGATGATGACACAAATGTAATAGTTTAGTTTAAAATTCAAAGATGAAAGCAAGGATTGTCGCTCTTTCTTAAAATATAATGCTGTTATACATTCAATACATATGAAAGAAGAATGTGAAATTTTTACTTTTCAAAATTATTCTTCTACTGCTGGTTACCTAGAGACAAGAAGGAAGCCCAACGAGATTGAACATGTGCAAAATGATGAATCTGAAAGCATTGCTGTTGTATCTCGTTATCATTTGCAGATTCTTTTAATCAATTTATATATGGTGTGATTTCAACAACCTAAGTCAGATCTTTCCTTTTTCCCACCTCTTCAGTCCCTTCTCTATTAGATAGTAATTAAACTGCAATATTAGAAGTTCTGCAGGATCCTTTTTCATCTTTTCTCCTGTTCCACTGGATTCTCTTTCCTTTCTCCTCTGTCATGTGACAGTATACTGTTGGCCTTGGTTGATGATGTTGGAGGCAGTAAGCAAGTTCACATAGAGGCCTGGTTATTAGGCAACCTGTGTTTAAATCTCACTCTGAGGACCTACCAGCTATGCGACCTGGTGCACCTTAATCAGCTTCCCTGAGCTTGAAGTACGTCATTCATAAAATAAAGATAGTGATGGTACCTACCTCCCAGAAGTTTTTTAAGGTTGAAGTGAGGTCATGAACATAAAACTCTTCCAGTACTTTGTAAGTGTTCGATAAAATTTGACTGCTAGTACTACAGCTTCTACTACTGCTCTTGCTTTTATTACTGGAAGTTATTCTGCAGACAGAAGTGTGTATAATCTGGCATTAGGCTTTGAGATCTCGGTGGTATCATTATGGCTAACTCCTTTTAATGTGAGGGGTCACCTATTTATTTATCTTGGAGAATCAAATATCAGAAGTCCTGAAGCCAAGAGCAAAGCAGACACAAAAGCCCCGAACAAGTCTAGAAGTATCCAAAATATACCAAGGAATTAAGTGTCACTGTTTCATATCTATTTTTTTTTTAATTGGTTGAGTGTGTTTCAGTACATTTTCTTCTAGGAATGTCTTAGAGGCACACTATATTTTTTGTTTGTTTAGAGTAAAGTTAAAGACTAATGGAATACAAAAGACTGCTATTCTGCCCTAAAGCTACAATATTCTTTTCTGAAAATTATGCTCAAGGCTTATACCCTCCAGAAAATTTATCCCAATTAAGTGGTTTAGGAGAAACACATGACCACTAGCAGTCCTCGCAGTTAAGCTGATTTTGTGTCAAATGGTTTTTTAAGAGCATTTGTTGTTCATCATTGTCTAGATAACTTCTCCCTTCCTTCTAGGCTTCTCTGTCGTGACTACGTTACCATTGAAACCTTTTCTCACCTCCAGATGTGGCCTAAGTTATTTTCTGTGTGAGCCCCTCTGAGTTCCCCAAGAAAAACATTTACTAACACTTGTTCTTATTCTCACGTCTCACCTCTCTGATCACTCCCATTACTCTGTAAGGACCACAGGCAGGCATGTCTTTCTTTAGCACGATATTCCCAGCAACTAGTAGAGTGATAAGAGCATGCTAAGTGCTCAATAAATATTTGGGAAACAAATTTGATTGTCAGAGCCTTGTCCATTCTGTATATTCTAATAATTCATATTAAATAAATCACTTGAAATCTTGCTGTACTAGTAGTAGTAAGCATACATTAATGGTGAAATTCATGAGTTTTATCTATCTCGGTAGTCATAGAACATCACCTGAAAATGAAGAGTTTATCCATACGGTTATGGAATTTGTAAATGAGAAAATACATCCATTATTGGAACTCCTTTGGAGATAAGAACCAACTAATTATACATTTTTATTTAGACATAATGAAGATGAGAAACCAGTTTTTTGTGAGTGGCAAAAATAAGAATTGTTATAAAGCAAGCATTTTGTACTAAAGAATGATCATTCTTTTGTGGCGATTTCATAAAACATGTATCTTATTCCAGGACTGAGACATGTTCTTAGTTCTAACAAGCCATTGAGAAGCCCATTAAATGAAAAGTGTTCAGGAAACATCAATTGAATTTGATATTTTGTCTTGTCTTTATATTTTCCTTTAATAAAAAAAATCCTTTAGTTCTCTATCTACCTATAAAAATGTTACTTTGATGCTTTTAAGAACCCTTTTGTAACCCACAAAACTGCAGTGTATTAATAACAGAGAGGTATAGAGGCAGGGTGGGGGGTTGGGGTGTAATTGAACGTATCTGGTCTCCCTGGGGTTTCTCCCTTGCTGCTGCTAGTGGCCACAAATGGCCGTGTACCCCAGGGGGAGTGAATGCACAGCATGGAAGTGAAAGCCTTTTTGTGTTTCCTGCCAATTATTAGGTGTGATTGAATATTTTGAAAGAAGCCAGTACATAAAAATTGGCATTTGGCTAGTACCTTATAGAAGTGATCTCCCTCTCAAACCCCCATCCCTGCTTTCTTTTGAAATGTGATTCATGGATGTTAGATTATGCCTACCCCTCTTGTTATCAGAGGTAGACATCAATTTTAAAAAATCGCTCGATAGATATGGGGCAGACTATATTGAGTTTACTATATTTTTTCCTTCTCTAGCTACAATGAGTTTCTGTTTTTCTTTGTTCTGTTACAGGGACGACTTTAGTCCATCTTTTTGCAGCACCATAGTAATCAAAGTTCATGCCTCATATGAACTTCGGTTTAGATTTCTAGTTATAAGACTGAGGAATGCCAATATTGTTTTCCAGGAATGACCACTGGTACATTTCATTTATTGTATTTGCCGAATGAAAGGCATAACCGAATTTGTCATTTTTGCCACTTTATTGAGCAAATCTTCTTACGTTTCCTTTTGGGGAAAATATTCTATAGGATTTTGCATTTCACATTGTTTCAACAGAAAATACAGCAGTAGCAGGAGTAATGTTTGGCAGTCCTTAACCTTTACTAGAAACTGAGGACTCTTAATTAAAGAATTAAGGAAGCCTCAGAGTTTGGATTTTTGTTTTTTGGTGTTTTTTTGTTTTTTGTTTTTTGTTTTAGGACACATATACACACACACACACACACACACACACACACACACACACAGACAGAGAGAGAGAGACAGAGAGAGAGAGACAGAGAGAGAGAGTCCTATAGCAGAATATTACTTGTTTAGAGACAATCAAGCGAACACTAGCAAATGGAGTTTGAATAATCACATCCCTTTTCTCACCAATTCTCTCTGTTGCTAATTGCTTCATTCTGGGGAGCATGGGAAGGATGGATAACTGTGAAGTCCTTGAGTGGAAATACTGATGTGATGTGTGCAATAGAAATATATACTTACAGTCTTTATGTCTCAGGAGATTTTGGGTTTTGAGGAACCACTTTAGCATACAGGACTCTACTGTAGTTATGGGAATTTGTATTTCCAGGACTCTCTTTAGAACCAATGTATTCACTTCTGCCTTCTTCATCACATGTATGGTCAGAAAGTAAACATGGATTAAGGTCTATATGTTTAGGGAGCTGCTTTTTTAAAGATCAATTTTTAATAATGTTATACTCAGTCCTTAAAGGAGCATAGGTTAATTTCCTTTAGATCTATACATTGGACTATAAAATATATGGAGACAGGTACTATAGCAATGTAACTCATTATTGCCTGGCTCCGGAAAGGCGCTATATATGTATCTATTGAATTAATGGAAAGCAGTGAGAGTGGAATTAACATATTTTAAACCAAATTGGCTTTCAGTTCAAAATGTAAAAAAAAAAAATCTGTCCATGCCACATTGTTGTAAGCTGTTCATTTCTCTTTTTATTTAAGAAATAAAAGTTTTTGAAGAGAGTGTGATTTTAAAACCATGCTGTTGTTTGTATGATGCTTATTGTTATAGGAGGCTTGTTCTTAGAGAAAAACTGTTATGGTAGTGACTGCTCGAGGTTTAATTTTTTCTTTAGAAAATATTTAGTATTATTTGACCAATCCTTAAAAGTATCCATAAAGAGAACAGGTGGCAGCATTCTATTTTTCTTCTAAGTAGAAGACTAACATAGAAAAGTTATTATTATATAATCATTTGTCTAGCAGGAATTAAAATAAGTATCTTAGAACTGGAAGAGACCTTAGAAATAATCCAATCCTCCCACTGCCAGTCATTTTGCAGATAAGGAGATTGGGTCATGGAAAGGTTAAGAGATTTGCTCAAGGTCACACAGCTAGTTTTCACCAGAGCTCATTTCCCCCCCTTAATTCTAAAGTTGTATATGATCTGTGTCTTAGGCATCATTCCTCTAGTTCAGAGCTAGTTTGCAATTCTTACATTTTAGAAGTCATTTGTGCTTGTTCATGCCTAAGATATGTATTACTGAGAACTCAGCTAGAAAACATGTGGAGAAATACTGATACAATACTGTACAGTAGAAGTACATGTGCACTAGGCTTGAGTGTGGTGACATGCAACATATTGTAACACAAAGTTATAAAACTGGAAACGGGATTACTAGTGGATCCGCTGTCAACTAGCTGTATGAGCATAGCTGAATCATTTCTCTCTCTCTAGGGACCAGTTTTATATAATGAGAGGATAGAATTTTGATTATTGCTTGAGGTTTTCTCTAGTTCTCTTCCTGTAACCGTCTATTGATACCTACACCCCTCACCCCGCCAAAAAAAAAGTAATCCTATATTTTTGGAGCTGTGATCAAAGTATCTCTTCAGTCGTTCACAGTCTATGGACTCTCAGGAATTAAAGGAAGTCTATTTCCAAGTAATGACATGACACAGTTAAAGTTGTATTATAAGGAACTGTTGCCCTGGCCATATTAAAGGGAAGAAAAAAGAGTACTAGATTTGTACTCATTTTTAATCTCTAACAGTAGATATTGTTACCTCGAACCTGTGTTTATAGTTGGACAACATTAGACAAAAATGAAAAATTAATATATAGCAAAAACACAGACAAAAATATTGGAAAGTGTGCTATCCAATATGATAGCCACTTGCTCTCTATATCTACTGAGTACTTGAGATGTGGCTGGTATGAATTAAGATGTGCCATAAGGATAAAATACACACTAGATTTTAAAGATTTAGTACAATAAAAGAAATGTCAAAATTTATATATTATTAATTTTAATATTGATTATATTTTAAATGATGTTATTTTGGATACATTAGATTAAAATGTGTTAAATTAATTTTCTCTTTTACTTTTTTAAATGTCGCTGCCAGGAAATTTTAAATTTATATATGGCCCATATTATTTTTCTATTAGACAGTGCTCATCTATGCAATAGCTTGCCTACTTTTATGTGGAGAATAACTTTTTATGTCTCAGAAGCCTGTGACTGTCAGAGTAGATGGGGAATACTGAGAATGTGCTGGGGAGCATGAGAAGCATAGATAACTATGATATCCTTGAGAGTAGTGAGCCTCTCGTAGTTGGGTGGAGGCTTCCTTCTAGAAGTTGCTAGTTATGCTCCCACATTCATATTTTAATGTCAATGAATTTATGTGGAAAGCTCATAAGTGACCTAGAGAAGGCGGTGGTCAGTCACCAATTCACAATCAATTCACTGATTGAAATCAATTTCCAAAGCCCCTCAAATCTCCACAGTACCAGATGTCTTGGCTTTTAAAAAGATTTTTCATTTTTTAATGCAGCTGGCTGGCTTCAAGTAGATTCAGTCTGAAGTTTTTACAATGCCAAAAGGCATAATTACCCATAGGATTCATGATAATAGGGAAATTATAGAATTTGGAACAGAAAAGATGGAATAGATACCCCAAAGGATCATAAAGGGGTTATTATAACTTTGCCAGTAATAACAAAACATTTGAGCAGTAACAATTGTAAACTTGTGGGATAACCACCATCATCATGAACAAGCTGTAGGGCTCTTTAAAAATAGTACTGAATTTGTTTTGAGAGAGAATAAATAGAACAGCGATTATGTTAATGTTGTTCAGTGTATTTCAATATTGCGTTGAACTGGAAAAGTATGACTACTTAGCATTGTAATACTTAGACATCATGTCAGAGGCTTTCCCTATCTGATTTAAAGCTCACTGCAGTCTTAGAGTTGAAGTGGACATTTTCAGTGATGAGGAAAGAGAGAGGCAGATATGGTAAGTGATTTGGCAGTGCTGAACCACATGTCTTGAATCAGAGCCAAGTAGTTTCCATATTACCTTGAAAATATACTACCTTTAGCTACTGTTATTTTTTTAATCACGTTACTAAAGCACAATATCAGTTAACTCCCTAAATCCTCTTGGACGACTTGTTTCTTAAGTCAGAGAATAAAATAAAGCGAGACCTATCCAAAATGCTCAACCCTCTAGGAAAGCTATTTGTTTATAAAAAACAAATGTGGAAATAACTGAAAAGAACCAAATACTCTTTGAAACAATAAAGGGACATCTTGTTTATTAACTTTCATTAACCAACTAACAGTAACTCTGGAGGTCAGGGCCTTCTGAAACTGAAAAGAGGCATAAAAGAAAATAAGCATAAAAGAAAAGCATTGCTTAAGGTAATGACTAAATAGGTTCCCATGAACTGCTGCTTTGCCAAAAATCACCTATCAGTTCTGAATATAACACCAAAAGCAGCCACATAAAAGAACTAGGGAGTAAACATAAGTAGCCAGAATCTAACAGAGGAGTCTTCTTGAAGGAAAGAAATTGGATGGAGTTGTTGTATGTCTTTATGACTTTTAATTTTTAGATGTGGTATTAAAGAAAGAGGATTCTGGTGAAGAAATATGCAATCTTTCTAAACAGGGAATCAGAAAATGGAATCTGGGGAAATCCCAGCCAGCAGAGATAAGAGGAAATCCCAGAACAGAAAGAGCTACAAGTGAGATTCCCACATTCTGTTGTTCCAAATATCTGGCTTACCCCTGATTCACACTTGTGTGGAACAGATTCAAAACCTTGCAGCTAAAGATAAAATATTTGAATTGAGACCAGAGCTGTGGTCCAAAAATTAAAACTTCCAGTTCTTAGTTGAGGCAACAAAATTGTAAGCTATAACAAAAGGAACAACACTTATAGGAGAAGAATAACAGAATCCAGAGTCTCTACATCTTACTATCTATAAGGTCCAGGTTACAATCCAAAATTACATGACATACAAATAATCAAGACAATGATGTGTGTTCTCATGAAAAAGAACATTAACTTATATAAACGCAAAGATGACACAGATGTTGGAAGTAAGAGATGATGTTTAAGACAGCTATCATGACCATCTCTTATGAAGCAAACGATATACATTCACCGGTAATAAAGAGGTAGAAATCTTTGTAGATTTCTACCTCTTTATAGAAAAGATAAAGAACTAATGGAAATTCTAGAACTGAGAAATAAAATACCTGAAAAACATCCATTTAGTGGACTAATAGCCAAATAGGGATCACAAAAGAAAAAGTTAATGATTTTAAGACAGATTAATAGTAATTATTCATTGTAAAGAATAAAGAGAACAAATTAAAATAAAAATAAAGAGAACTTCAGAGATCTGTTAGATAAGGTTAATTAACTTATATGTGCCTGGAGACCAGAAATAGAAGAGAGAAACAATAGAGACTTAAAATGTATTTGAAAAAAATAATAGCTGATATTTTCCAAAATTAGATGGAAGACAAGATGCTACCAGATACCAGGCAGAATAAACACAAAGAAGGCCAGGAACAGCATAGTCAAAAGTTTAAAAGTCAAAGATCAAGAGAAAAATGATGCATTGCATATAAGAGAATAATGATTTGGTCAGCAACTGACTTTTCTTCAAAGACATTGGAGGCAAAAGAGTGAAGAAGAGCATTTTTATACTGCTGAAGGAAAAAAAATGACAAAAAACTTTATATCCAGCAACAATATTCTTTAAGAATTAAGACAAATTAAAGCCTTTTTTTTTTCTTTAGATAAAAGAAAGCTCCCAGTAATCCTTAGCAGCAGACGTCTAATGCAAGAAAGTATAAAAGAAGTTCTTCAGGCTGAAGGAAAGATGACTGTGGAAATTTAAGAATTTCTGTTATAATCTCTAGAGCAGTACTTCTTAACTTTGGTACTCTAGAAATTTATGCCAGATAATTCTTGTTGTGGGAGCTGTTTTATGTGTTCTGAATATTTAGCAGCATCGCTGGCCTCTACTCAACAGTAGTAACCTCCCCCACCTCCACCAGTTGTAATAATCAAAAATGTCTACACACACTATCAAATGTCTCCTGGAGACCAAAATCACCTTTGGTTGAAAACTATTGTTATAGATAACAATATATATGTAACTACATATTATATATAGTGTAACTATACATTATATATAACAATATGTAAGAATATAAAATACAATTTTAATAATAATATATATTCTTTGACTTGAAAATCATTTAATCATTTTCTTGATGCTTCAAGTTTGTTATGTTTGTGTGTGAAAATTAAAATGGAATTCTTAAAAATATTCAAATAATCCAAAAATGACAAGAAAGGTAAGATAAACTAAAAAAAAATTCAGGTGACAAATAAGAAATAAACACAAACCCAACCATATAAATAATTAAACTAAACATTATTGGGATAAACATTCTAACTAAAATAAGGAGATTGTCAAAATGAATTAAAAAGAGAAGCAAAATGTAATTATATGCTGTTTACATAATCATATGCTTTAAATACAAGAGATGTCTGCAAAAGATGCACTTATTTCAAATATAAACACATAGTTAGGTTGAAAGTAAATAGATGGAAAAAGTATTGCACAAACAGAAAAGAGAAAAAAGCTAGAGTGGCAAATAAATTAAATTTTAAGAATAAAGTAATACCAGAGAAAGACAGAAACATGTCCTGTTGATTTAAGGAGGGTCAATTCATCAAGACTACATAACAATATGTATACGTATAGTAACAGAGCTTCAAAATACATTTCTCCTTTACCTATGACAATATAAAATTTATCAATGTTAAAGAGAGAACTATGTAGTTCCACCAAGTCAGAGATTTTAACTCCATTCTTTCGGCAACTGATATTACACCTACATAAAAAAATCAACAAAGGAAATAGACAATCTGATAGCATATCAACCACTTTGACTTAAATATCTATAGAACACTATGTCCAACAATCGTAGATCATGCATGTTATTCTAATGCATATGATGTGTTCTCCAAAGCAGGTGATTCACTGGGCCATAAAACAAGTTCTGATATATTTTTAAAATACGAAAATCATATGGAGTATGCCATAATGTAAATAAATTAGAAATCAATAACAATAAGAAAACAAACAATAATATGAGTATTTGAAAATTAAACACACACTCTTAAATAGTCCATAGGTCAGAAAAAGAACACAAAGTGAATGAGTAAATATTTTGAACTAAATGATAATGAATATACACATATCACGATTGAAAGTGGTGCTTAGAAATGTATAATTTTAAAATGCTTATATTAGTGTTACAGGATAAGATATATATATTTGGTCTCTGACCCTGGTTCCTGACAGAGAGCTCCTAAAACCCTTGTAATTTCCTGAGTGATAGGGGAGATACAAGCATTTTTTGCTATAACATTTGGTCTTAGTCTTCAGTTCTTTACACAAGAGCTTCTAAGACCTTTAGAATCTCCAGAGTGGAAAGCATCTCTTAGTATGCTAATGAGATGACTGGTGGCTGGGGTCCCTTTAGGATGGGGGCTGGTTGCCAGGGGAACCAATCACAGAACTAGAGGGTTGGAAATTTCAGCCCCACTCCCTGACCTCTGGGGAGGGTACAGGGACTGGAAATTAACTTAATCACCACCCAATGGTTTAATGAATTATGTCTACCCTAAACAGTGGATTTTGGAGATCTTCCAGGTTGTTGCATACAGTGAGGTGCTAGGAGGGTGTTGTGCCCAAAGAGGGCATGAAAACTCTGTGCAACCGCCTCCCCCAACCCCCCGTCCCTGTGCTTTGCCCTATGCATGTCTTCTATTTGGCTGTTCTTGACTTGTGGCCTTTATAATAAACTGCTAACAATAAGTAAATTGCTTTTCTGAGTTCTGTGAACCATTCTAGGAAATTATTGAATCTGAGGAGGAGGTCATGGAACACGCAATTTATAGCTGGTTGGTCAGAAGTACAGGTCACAACATGAGACTCGTGATTGGTGTGTGAAGTGTGTGTGGGGGCGGGGGTTCTCTTGTGGGACTGAGCCCTTAATCTGTGGGGTCTGTGCTAATTCTGCACAGTTAGTGTCATTACTGAATTTTAGGACACTCCATTGTGTCTGGAGAATTGAAGAATTGCTTAATGTAAGTGAAAAACCCACCCATTTGCTTTCAGAAGTGTATGAGTAAAGAAAAAAAGTTATTTTTTTAATTGGAAAAGAAGTTCTAAAAATCAATGATTTAAGTTTCCACAGTGAGAAATTAGACATAAAGAGCAAATTTAACCTCTAGTAAGGAGAAAAAAATTATAAAGAGAATATTGAAATCACTACAATGGAAAGTAGAAAAATAGTTAAAACAAAAATCAATAAAACCAAAAGCTCATTCTTTGCGAAGGAAAATAAAATTGATTAACCTATGCCTAGACTGATTAATAAAATATAAGAAAAGACACAAATTGCCAATATCAGAATTGAAAGAGACACCTGATTACAGGTCCTCTAGATATAAAAGACCAATAAATTTGACAATCAGGATGAAACTGACAATTCATTGAAAGACAAAATTTATCATAATTGACCTAAGCAAAAATAGGAAACTCAAATAGTTTCTTTTATCAGTAAAAGAAATTTAACTCATAATTAAAAACTCCCCAACAAAGAAAACTAGAGACCTCAATGGCTTCACTGGTAAAGTCTATTAGAGATACAAGAAATAAGTAATACTAGTCTTATACAAACTCTCCCAGGAAGTAGACGAGGTGACTTACTCTTTCAGTAAAGATATGGAATAACAACCTGCAACAAATAATAAAATGGAGCTGATTTGGGGGTGGGGGGAGAGAGGTCTAAAAAATAAGTATTTTCTAGAATAACACTGTCCAAAACAGTTTTCTGCAATAATGGCAATATCTTCAGACTGTCCAATACAGTAGCCACCAGCCACTGTCACTATTTTAACACTTGAAATGTGGTGACTAGTAGATCTACAGAATTGATTTTTTAAAAACTTAATTTAATTTTAATAGCCACATGTGGTTAGTGGCCACCATATTAGAATAGCTTTATAAACTTGAAACATCAAAGAAATGATCTGACAATTTTCGATAGCTAGAGAATATATACATATTGTCATTATAATTGTTAAAATTAAAAATAAACATGTAACATGCTATATATCACATGAGTAAATGATTTATCCATAATCCCCTGTTATCTAGCTATTCTCATTACTGGGATGGTACTAGTTTTGACTAAACTTAACATTATGAAATTAAAATTGTTTTAGATATGAAGACATTTAAATGAAGATATTTAAAATAAATTTATAATATACATTTATACTCTGTGATATATATTATGTAATATATTAAACAAAGCTTAAAATAATGTATACTATGATATGATGCCTTATATTTATGATACATATATATACTATATAATAATATCAGTTTTCAAAGCTCTAGAACATAAGAAATGCATAATAAAATTTCCTGACAAAATGTAAACTTTGATTGAGAATGCAGTAGGATCTTGCACCCAGCCATAATGAATATAAATTTCTACCAGATTGGGAAAGCTTGGAATTGCTAGTCAAGCGGAACTTCTGGTTGATGGACTACCAAATACACAGGCTTTTACTATAATTTGTTTTACAGGCTAAAGTTGGTATTGTCAAACACTACAAGCAACATCATAGATTTTAAGGCTCCAATATTATTATATCTCCTGTGGTATTAAATGTAATTCAAACACTGAAAAATGCTCTTCTCTCATCTTCTCTTTTCTTTTTGATGAGAGATGACTAGATCCACTTGAGAAATGATTATATTGACTATTGTAGTTTTAAATTTTCTTTAGCACTACAAAACTGGCAAGAAGTGGCAATCCAGGAACTCCAAGTAGACCAGCAAGGCATGATTTCACACTGCAGATCTTTTCTCTGCAATATAATAGAACAAACTGTGTGGTATTGAGTTATTCCCCCCAACGAATTATGTCCGTCTTGCATCCTTTACAAACAGTTTTCATTAACATTAATAATTACTAAATGTAATTAAAACTTGCCAGTCAATAATGGGAATTACGCTTTTACAAATTTTGCTTCACAAAGAGTTTATTATTTTTCTACATCCTGGTCTTTGTGCAGTCTGATAGCTTTCAAAGAACAAGCCAAATTGTCAAACGCTGTCAGTGTGTAATGTCATGTTCGATCTGGAGCTGAAAAGTGTGGCCTCAGGTTTCTGGCCTGTTTTTTATGTCACAGAAGCACAGAATTGTTAAACAATCTGGGGAAATTGAAGGCAGCAAATGTGCAATAAAATTTTCTATGTAGTTCAGTGCTGCATAACAAGAGGGACCAATAAACTTTGCTCTACTCTCACGCTGGATGTTGACTTATCTGCAGGAATGCCAATCACAACAGATATAAAGTAAAACAGATAGAACTTTTTAAAAATAAATTTCAGGAAATAGCTTTAAAGTCTTTTCTTTCCCTCTCCGTTTAAGCTAAAGCTCAAAGCATTCCTAAAATATTCTGTTGGAAACAATGAGACTGGAACAAGCTCTAGTTTCCATTTTCTCTCTTGTTTCTGGGCTTTTAGAATGTCCTCTTACTAAACCTTAACTTGTAGGGTGTTTTAATTAAGGACTTCATTGTTAGAGCATAATGTAAACATAAGCTCTCCCACAATTATGCTTTATTTATGGTTTTACAACAACCTTGTGTTTTATCATGTTGGCATATCACCATGGCATTGTGGAGTTTCTTTCGAAGCTTTCAAAAAATCCCAGAAACTTAAAGAAGGAGAGACAATATCTTCAGGCACTTTCTTTTTTTTCTTGATAAAGTGGTTTACCTCTGAAAACTGTACTCAAATCACTGCATGGGACTTATGAATATATAATTTTTTGTTTTTAATGTCATATTTTCTTAGATCAAATAAAGAATGATTATATCAAAAATAGATAACTATTTTAAAAAAATTATTTCTATCTGTTTCTGCCAAGAACATTATATGTATTTTTCTCATGTCAGAAAATGAAGATAATTTTTACACCTTTCATTTATTTTAGAAAGTGTGTGCGCTTTTGTCTTATAAGAAGTAAAAAAAAAAGATTGGGAATACTAATCATCATCAAAATTAATTTACATTGAGGTAAGATGTTAATAAAATTATCCTCTCTTCCTTTTTCTAATCAAAGATTTAGTCCTAAAGCCACACTGTGGGGCAGAGCGAAGTAGACACCTGCAGCAGGGAGAAGGGGCAGCCGTGGTGGCTTAGAACAGTGTGTCAGACCCAAAGCGGTGAGTAGGCATTTATAGGAAGGCAAGCTGGCAAGGGTGTCAGAGCCTCGTCATGATGAGGGCGATGTTCATGTGTAGGAACAGCCTGGTGTGTTTTGGAGCCCAAGCCGGATGAAGAAGGTATCCAAATGTGTAGTGGGTTGAAATGTAGACCCCAAATACATATGTCCAAGTCCTGTCTCCTGGTACCTGGTAATTCCTTAGCATTCCTTGTGTTGTAGATACATCACTCCAATCTCTGCCTCTATCTACACATGGCTCTCTTTCCTGTGTGTCTCTGTGTCTCTCATTTTTTCTCTTGTAAGGATATTTCTCTACATATGAATCCAGAAATCCCCTGGAATAGGCCCTTCCTATTCTAGGATAGCCTCATCTGGAGATCCTGACCTTTATTACATCTGCAAAAACTCTTATTTCAAATAAAGTCACACCCTGAGGTTTTGAGTGGCCCTATCTTTTGGTGGACCACTATTCAACTCACTGAAATGTGTCAGGGAGTAGCTTGTCTTGTGGATTCAGAGATTGAGAAGAGTGAGAAGGACGTCTTTGTGGAGGGCACCTATGTAGTGTGTCAAAACCATGCAAGGTAGGAGAGCATGGGAGAGGGGAGAAAAGAGAACACGAGAGATTGGTTATATTTGATGGACTGATCAGATGGGCAAATATATTGAGGAAATGAAAGCCAAGTTGCTCACTGAAGAGAAGTTAAAAATATGGAAAAAATAAAATATTGGAATAAAGGTATTGGTATGAACTCACGATTTTTTTAAATTAAATATGAACAGATAGATATAGTAGTACATGGAGATGTAAATGTGTGTGGGTTTGTATGTAGGTGTATATTCCCTAGCTCTGTCCACTGAAGGGGCCTGAAACAGGTCACTGCAATAGCAACTAGCACACTTAGCACCCACATCTTGGCTACTAATGATCAATTTTCACTTAAAGAAAAGATAGCTCCTTGGAACAATGGCTAATTTGAGAGTTTGAGAAGAGAAAGTACAATATGAACCTGGAGCATCTTGTGCCAGATAGTATGGAAGTGCTCAGAGAATGATGGGAACATGTCTCAAGGACACAGAGGTCATCTTGAGGAGGCTCCCATAGGCCAAACTGGGAATAATTTGGGCATGAAAACAAAGATGGTAATGTATTACAACCTATTAAATATAAAACCATAAATCCATAATGATCTCAGTAAATAAATGAGTACAGGCATACCCCAGAGATATTGTGGGTTTAGTTCCAGACCACCAAAATAGAGTGAGTATTGTAATAAAGTGAGTCATAAGTTTTTGTTAGTAGAGGGTCTTACTTTTGATTTATTAAAAAAAGATACAGTACAACATTTGTGAAGTATAATAAAGCGAAGGGCAATAAAACGGGGTATGCCTGTAAATTGAAAGTTTGATGAATGGGATATTTAGATACCTTTAAATATCTTCCCACAAAACATACTTACTAATGACAAAGAGGAAAATGAGTAACTTTTGAGTGAGAGAAACTGCCAAACACCACCTTAAGCCAAGTGTTCAAAGTGAGAATCAACAACGATGCATAAGTCAAAATTGTTTTCAAAACATACTAAAAAGTAGCTAAGGTATGACAGTCAATGAAAGACTAAGGAACTGTTCCACACAAAGCCAACTTGAGAGACAAAATAACTCATTGCAGTGTGTGATTCTGAACTGGACCCATTATTTCGACAATGGATGAAACTTGAATGGGGTTGAAAATTAGATAGTATTAAAACCTCAACATATGAATTACTTAGGAAATACCTGGAGCAGAGTAAGCAATCATTAATTTTAGTTGTGATGACAATGATGATAATGATGAAAATGATGACTGAAAGACCACACGAAAATATATCTGGCATCCACTCACCAATATTCTGGTATAGGAATATTTTTGATTCAGGTATAGAAAACTGTTTCCCTCAGATCTAATCTAGTTAAATTGAGAAATAAATTTAAATTATAGTCTTTTAAGGCAACAGAGAGATAAAACATACTTTGTCAGGTAATTCAACACTTGGGACTCAGGAATGGCACAATTAAATTGCTTATGGCCATGAAAATATCAGCTTTCTATAGTACCCAGAGAAGAGCAATGAATATGAGAAAGGGAGCTCGCATCGTCCCAACATTGGAATGTTGGGAGCAACTCATCAAACTATAGAGTTGGACGAGTTAATGGCAAGTATGACAAGATTTTTTATGAGAAACTGATCCCTCATTCCATTTTCAAGGGAAAAATAAATCCCATTGTTGAATTAGGACTTCTATGTAGATAGTTACGTGTGTTTTCCAAAGCTTAGAACACAAAGCATGTTGTGATTTGTATTCAGGGAAGTCGTATGTGTATCCTCACTTACTCATGTTGTGATAGTATTCCTGCGGCTTCTGCATATACACAGGCTGTTGATTCAGCACTCCCACTAAACCAACATAACCTCAACCAAGAAGTACGTATAGAAAGTACATTTTCCATAATGGCCACAAAACAATTGTCCTAAAACTATCCCGCATTGTTCTGAGTTGTCAATGAGTGTGGATTTGACATTTTTAACATGTAATCCTCAACACGTTTGGTTATCCGATTTTCCAGAGCCCCTCGTATAAGAAACAATAAATTTTTGGTATATAATTTCAGTGATGAGAAAGTTGATATGTGGAAGAAAGATGACAGAAGCAGAGAGAAAGTCAAAGCTGGCAACCCATCTGATAGGAAGAAAACAGTGAAAATGCTGACAGAGAATTTTGTACTGTATTCTACAGTACAAAAGAGGGAAGTAGAGTTAAGCGAGCACTAGACAAAGATTCTTAAGTTAGAAGTTCTAGTCTTACCCATAAACTATGGGAGACCCCGAGGGAATTATCAATTAAATTATCTCTCTTGATATCTATAAAAGAGGCAATAATAACATACATGACCACCTTGCACAATTGAAGTAAGAAACAATTCTATACTAAAAGTGTATTTAACACTTCAAAGTTCTAAACAAATGTAAGGCTCAGTCTCTTACATGTTTATAATTAAATATGTTAATTTCTGCTTAAGCCCACAGAGAAGTATATAACATATTTGTGAAGGATTTGCATTAAAGATAGTCAAGTAGGCAAATTAAAATGTAGAAATTATGGTGCTTTGTGTGGTAAACCCCAAATAAGTAAAAATTCATTTAGCTGATGGTTTAGGATTTGGGGTTGCAAATGACAGAAACTCAACTAAATGTAAGTGATGCACATAGCTGAGAAGTCCATAATATGGTTCAGGATTCAGAAACAAAAAATACTAGCATAGGCTCATATTTCATCTGTGTTGTCTTTATTCCCAGGTGGTCTCTTTGTATATGGTGGCAGCGATGACTGCCTGCAAATTTTTTTAAGGGCCATCTCAAGCCATTCTAGAGAAGCATTAAAAGCTACTTTGAGTATACTGAGAGAATTAGTTTTGCTTTCCACAACTCATGATAAGTGGAACACAGAGCTGAGGTGTAGTATAATGTCCTGCAGTGCAGGGGTTGGTGTGATGTGGCCAGTGGGCTAAATTTGGTCTGTAGCCTTTTTTCGGTAAGTTTTGTAGAAACACAGCACAGTCATTCATTTACATGTCTATGGATGCTTTCAAGCGACCAAGGCAGAGTTGAATAGTTGTGACAGAATATTTACTATCCGCTCCTTTATAAAAAAAAGTTTGCTGAACATTACATGGGAAGAATGTGTGCTGTTAGTTTCAGCAATAAACTTCTTGGATTTTTATTTTTCATTTTTACGATATGGTCACAGACTCGATGATCCTTGAGACTCCTTTTTGAATTCCACTGTTCCCACTCTGACAATTGTTTGGCTCTGTTCCTGATGTGACTGAGTGCACAATTTAATGTCCTGGAAGTCCCTTCTCTCTTCTGCTAAACTCATGCCTCCTCACATAGTTAAATCTTGTATAAACCTAGAAGTCTCCAAAGTCGTTTTTCTCAATTGAGAAGAGCTGGATTCAAAATTACCCATAAGGCCACAGACAAGCCGCAGTTGAAAAGGGCATCTCTTTTCCACATTGTGTGTATGTGAGCATCCACCCACTAACCAGGAAGCAAGGGAAGACCCTCCCATAGCCTATGCAATCCATGTGGAAGTCGGAAACTCCTCTTTACTTTAGAGGGTTAGGAAAGGGAGGCTTGGAATGAAATGGTAGGAAAATGATACAATAATCATAGAATGTGAGACTTAGAAGACTTTTGTGATTCAATTACTCAAAATTCTAAAATTAAGAAAATGACTCCTAGTCAGCCTTCGCCTCCTTTAATGACTATTTTAGCAATGCTTATATATTCGGGTTTAAAAGTCTTAACCTAAGGTATAACTTTTAAAAGCTCGAAGTGATGAAATTATAAACTAAAATGAAAACATATTAAATAGAGACAAAAATCTCAGTCAGCCTCCTCTTCTTCCTTCTTCACTCTTTCATTGATGTTAGTTCTAGTTTCTCAAACCAACAGTTTGCTTTTTATTACTTGTTCGTTGGTGGCCTTTGCCATTTGTTGCAATAGTAATGGAATCATTTATATGTTTATGACCTTGATCAATGTCTATTTATGTAACTAGAGAAAGGAGAGTGGCATATTCTAATTATGTAACCCTATAGAACCTTGATAGAGGAATATAGTTCCTATTCTGAAGCTTTTATGTTTGTGTGTGGGAGTTGAAGGGCTAATATATATAATACATCATCTTTTTTCCCAGACTTTGGGAGGGACTATATATATCTGTTATGATGGAAACATTCCTATTTTAATGTAGAGTTGATCAATGGTAGACTTAAGTGTTGTTCATTTTTGCATAATACAAAATTACTAAATTTTTGAAAAATTAGAGCTCAACTCTAGATATTTTACATCATTTCAAGTATACTCTAGTTTTTTAAAGCATAAATTTCAGCTGTCTTCAACAACCTGAGAACAAAAATAAATGTTTTAACAAGAAAAAAATGTGCCATGACAAGCCGTGACTTAATAAAGAAAGACAAGGAATGGTCTCTATAGACCGAGAGAAAAATGAGGCCTCAGATATATTTGTACTAAAGGAATGTTATGAATGTGAAAAGCAGCCTATAAAAAAAACAACCAAACTTTACTTATGTTATTGCAAGACGAATGCTTCTTAGTGAAAAAAAGTATAAATTGGTTTTACTTGTCTCTATTTAATATTTATTAACTTTATTTTTACAATTATATTTCCTGAGGCTTTAACTTCAAGTACAATAGGATGACTATAATAGTTTCAAACAAGGCAAACGTGAAAACAAAGTAAATGTAACTTGATTTTTTTACATTTAAACCTAATTTTGCTTTTGTGCCTCTGATCTCTGAATCATTTTATTGACTTTGGGGATGCTTCACTTTCCACAAAGGTCTCACGTAAGTTTTAGGGGCAACATAGAGCTAAGGCATCAAGGAAGCGGGTCTGGGAGGAGGTTTGCTCTTTCGTGCCCACAAACAGCCGTCTTGGTCTTTGCATGCTGGTGTTTATTCACAACGGCATAGACTGAGATATCTTCCTTTATATGTGACCCTTCACTCATTTTAATCTACCACAGGGCTTCTTTTGTTCTGACCCCCTCCAATATTTTCAGGCCTCTTTTGATCACCTGGAGAATCTTCTATTTCTTCTTCATTATGCTGATCCAGTGGATAGTCTGGAAGATTTTTGAGACCTTTTTTCCTAAACACATGTCACAGATATTTCTTTTCTGGTGGCTTGCCACCTCCCCATGGCAAAAAGAGTGTAAGTCGTCTTTCCTCTTAGATCTCCCAAACACCTAAACTAACCAACTATTTCTCAAAAGTCTGCTGAGCTTAAATATTCTTGCTTCTCCTCCAATCTCCCCTCCTTCACTGTGGGAAAACTTGGTTTGGTTTGGGAGTAAGATGGCTTGTCTTTTCTTATTGAGTGTACACTCAAGACTATTGCATATTTGAGATTGTTCCATTTCTTCCTGAGGATCAGTCTGTTAAAATGAGAGTTGAGTCCCTTTATCTCTTTTTCTTTTAGGCTTCTGCTTTCTATAAAGCAACAAATTAAAAATGCTGTAACTGGATAAACAGGGCAAGGATCAAGGAGTATAAGCTAATATTTCCAAATACTATCTTGCCATAAATAAAAGTATGGTTCATATTACAATGGTGGAATTACAGGTGACTTAAACACAACCTTATTTATTACTCCAACCCTCTCCACTTTCCAAATGACAGAAGAGGAGTCAATTGAAGGTAGAATTATGAGCCAACATTATGACTGGAACAGTTTTAAAAATCCTTTTGGTCGTCTTCCTGTGCTATTACGAGATCTGTGTGAAAATTAGACTCAATTCTTTGGTGATAGCATCAACTCATTTTTAAAGTTCAGAATCAATTGCAAGTAAGTAGACTTCCTTGTATCAGTTTACTACCAACTAATCGCTGGGTCCCGGTGGAATGACAGAATAATGGGTATTGACTAACAAGCAGAAGTCTCATATTAAAGTTCTGACTGTCACTAATGAATTCTGAAATTCCGTGTTTAGTAATTGCCTTTTTTATGTTTCATTTAAAAATATATAATAAAAAAGTGGATTGATTTTCAAGAGTTATTATATATTTATATTCCAGTTTTATTTTGAAATAAACCACATACCACATTTGGTGAGTTTGAGGTATAGGAAAAAATGAAGGAAAGACCTGGACCCTAAAAACATAGGGAATTCAAGTTTCTAGAGGATATCTTGAGGTTTCTAGAACCCCAATGCAGGGAAGAGTTAAAAGATTAAATAAAATACTCTTTGGCAAATAAACATTTCTTACTCAGAATTTTTCTCAAAACTGAACATGCCCACATTTTTTACCTCAGCCAGGATGAACTGTTTGACTCAGTTTACATTTCTGATATAAAACTCTATGCAATAAAGTTGTGGTTTTTCTGTTTTAGGTACATATTATAAAGTGCCTACATGTAGTAAGTATAGAAAACTCATACAGAATCTCTGGTTTCAAAGGATTTGTATTTGTATTACATGGCACTTTTTATTTTCATAGGTTGGTTTAATAAAAGTTGCTCAGGCATTTTAAATGATGGCCTTAAAATGTGGGGGTGTGGAGAATGAGAACACTTGACCTCTCTCCATAAAACTGAATTGCTCTTTATGTTTAAAGTTTTGATGAGAAAGAGAGAGAGAGGGAGAAGGCAGGAAGAGAGAGAGAGAGGGAGAGAGAGAAAATGGGAATATCCCTATTTGGTAATGAGTACTCATTAAAAGGACAGTGCATTACTTTTCATATTCCTACTTCACATTCCTGTTTTAAAGATTTACGAGCAAAGTGCTGTGAGAACTCTAGAGTTAAGAGGCTAGAGGCAAGTAGTTTTGATGATATTTTAAGGGGCACGCAATAGTGTGCATAGTCTGAAGCTTAATTAGTTTTAATTAAATCCAAAACATACTGAATAGTTACTGTGTGTCTGGCACTGTGCTGTTGTCTGAAGTGCTGTAAAGGAGAAATAAGAGTCATTGCAGCTTAAAGATGAAAAGAAACTTAGAGCAATTGATTTCCTGCTTAACACTCACTTAACAAGTTACTAATGCATTCTTTTAACTTGCCAATCACTGTCACCTTCTTATTGCAGAGCAGTAGTGTGATACAATAAAAAGATGGCTGTATTTAGACTCAAAGTCCCGGGTTTGAGTCCTGCCTTGAACCTATTAAATGGATATCTGATGATTCTCCCCTCTGCCTTTCTGAGTTATTTTGAGCGGCCAATGAGACGGTATATATACCAGCTTCTTGAAAACCAGAGAAAACGATTCTATGTTAAGACTCCTGTTATGAGCTTAATCTTGTCCTCCCCAAATTCATATGTTCAAGTTTTAATCTCCATATCACTTCAGAATATTAATGTTTCGGATATAGGGTCTTTTTTTTTTTTTCATTCGAGGTATATAATGACATATAACATTACATTAGTTTTAGGTATACAACATAATGATTTGATATTTGCATATATTGTAAAATAATCACTACAATGAAGTATGTTAACTGACATATCACCATACATAATTACATTTTTCCCCCTTTGGATGAGAACTTTTAAGATATATTCTCTTAGCAACTTTCAAATATGCAATACAGGATTAATTATAGTCACCATGCTATACATTATATCCCCATGACTTATTTATTTTATAACTGGAAATTTATACCTTTAAAGAGATAATTAAGTTAAAATAATTTCATGAGGGTGGGACCTAATTCAATATTACCACTGTCATTTTAAGAATATGAAATTGGATATAGATATGCACAGAGGGAAGATCTTATGAAGACATAGGGAGAAGGCGGCCATCTACAAACCAAGGAGAGGGCCTTCGGAAGAAAATAACCCTGCTGACACTTTGATCTGGATTTTATCCCCCATGATACTTTGTTATTACAGCTCTAGCAAACTAATACAACACCTTTTAGTACTATGATTTTACACATGCAGTATTTGAGAGCAAAGAACTCAATTGTGCAGTATCTGCCCTCAAAGACTTATCTTGTAGGATGTAATAAAACATACATATGGAAAATAAGTAGCATGGAACTAAGTGCCCAAATTTGTAATAATTACATTTGGTGCCATTAGCATTTAGGAACCTTCTACCCTGGTTTCCACTTTTATCATTTATCATAGTGGCTTTTGCCAACCTTAGATTCTTTATCCAATATTAAACTAATGGTTTCATCTCTCCGAATCACGGTGCATGCTGTAAGTAGAGGGAAATAAATACTATACTCTAGGAACTAAGCCAGGTATTATTCACTCATTCATTCAAGAAATATTTAATAAGTTAGATAACATGCTTTTCTTTTTTTTTAAGTTTATTGGGGTAACATTGGTTAACATAATTACATAATTTTCAGGTGTACGTTATAATTTGACATCTGTATATTATATTGTGTGTTTACCATCCAAAATCCAGTTTCCATCACCTACCACATATTTGATCCCCTTTACCCACTTCACTCTACCCTAACCTCCCTATATTTACTCCATCTACCTCCCCACTCCTCCCCCACCCCCTACCTTCTGGTAGCTACTAGTTCATTGTTCATGTCCATGAGTCTCTGTCTGTTTATCCCATTCATTTGTTGCTTTTAGGTTTATATTTCACATAAAAGTGATCTCATGTGATTTTCAACATTTTCTGTCTTATGGAACTCGAGATAATCATGCTAAGCTTATTTCACTTACTGAAATACTGCCATTTGCGACAATGGATGGAACTCGAGATAATCATGCTAAGCTTATTTCACTTAGCTTATTTCGCTTAGCATGATTATCTCGAGTTCCATCCATTGTCGCAAATGGCAGTATTTCATCTCTTCTTATGGCTGAGTAATATTCCATGGTATATATGTACCACAGCTTCTTTATCCAATCATCTATTGTAGGGCACTTCAGTTGCTTCCATATCCTGGCCACTGTGAATAATGCTGCTATGAACATCGGTGTGCAAATATCTTTTTGAGTATGAGTTTTCAAGTCTTTGGGGTAAATATCCAGTAGAAGGATTGCTGGATCATATGGTAGATCAAGTCTTAGTTTTTTGTGGAACTTCCATACTGTTTTCCATGGTGGCTGTACGAATTTGCAGTCCCACTAACAGTGTATGAGGGTTCTTTTTTTTCCCACATCCTCTCCAGCATTTGTTATTACTTGTCCTGTTGATGATAGCTATTCTAACAGGTGTGAGATGGTGTCTCATTGTGGTTTTGATTTGCATTTCCCTAATAGCTAGCGATGTTGAGTATCTTTTTATATATATTTTTTGGCCATTTGTATGTCTTCTAGGGAGAAGTGTCTGTTCAGGTCTTCTGTCCATTTTTTGATTGGATCGTTTGTTTTTTGTTGTTGTTGTTATTGAGTTGTATGAGTTCTTTGTATATGTTGGATATTAGGCCCTTATCAGAGGTATTGCTTGCAAATATATTTTGCCATTCAGATGGTTGTCTCTTTACCCTGTTGATGGTTTCTTTTGCTGAGTAGAAGCTTTTTAGTTTGATGTAGTCTCATTCATTTATTTTAGCTTTTACTTCCCTTGCTTTTCAGGTCAAATTCATAAAATCCTCCTTAAGTCCAAGGTCCTTGAGTTTCGTTCCTATGTTTTCTTCTATGCATTTTATTGTTTCAGATCTTATATTCAGATCCTTAATCCATTTTGAATTAATTTTGGTGTGTGGTGATAGACAACAGTCTAGTTTCATTCTTTTGCAGGTGGCTTTCCAGTTTTCTCAGCACCATTTATTGAAGAGGCTTTCCTTTCTCCACTGCATGTTTTTGTTTTTGTTTTTCGTCGAAAATTTTTTTCCATATAAATATGGGTTTACTTCTGGACTCTCAATTCTGTTTCACTGGTCATGTTCCACTGCCAATACCATGCTGTTTTGATTACTGTCGCTTTGTAGTATACTTTGAGTCAGGCAGAGTGATGCCTCCAGCCTCATCCTTTTTTCTCAGGGTGGCTTTGGCAGTTCGGGGTCACTTGTGCTTCCATACGATTCTGATGATTTTTTGTTCTATTTCTTTAAAAATGCCAATGGGATTTTGATAGGGATTGCGTTAAACCTGTATAATGCTTTAGGTAATATGGTCATTTTGACTATGTTGATTCTTCCAGTCCAAGAACACAGAATACCTTTCCATTTCTTTGTATCTTCTACGATTTCTTTTAATAGGGTCTTGTAGTTTTCATTATATAGGTCCTTCACGTGTTTCGCTAAATTTATTCCTAGGTATTTTATTCTTTCTGTTGCAATTGCAAAAGGAATTATTTTTTCCACTTCTTTTTGATACTTCATTATTAGAGTATAGGAAAGCTGTGGACTTTTGAACATTGATTTTGTATTCAGAAACTTTACTGTATTTGCTTATTGTTTCTAGTAGTGTTCTTTAGGGTTTTCTATATAGAGAATCATGTCATCTGCAAATAGTGACATTTTGACTTCTATTCGGATGCCTTTTATATCTTTCTCTTGTCTGATTGCACTTGCTAGGACCTCCAATGTTATACTGAATAAGAGTGGCGATAGTGGACAGCCTTGCTTTGTTCCTGATCTTAGAGGGAAAGTTTTTAGTTTTTCGCCATTAAGTATAATGGTGGCTGAGGGTTTGTCGTAGATGGCCTTTATTATGTTAAAGTACTTTCCTTCTATACCAATTCTGTTAAGTATTTTGATCATAAATAGATATTGTATCTTGTTGAAGGCTTTTTCTGCATCTATTGATATGATCATATGACTCTTATGTGTTAATTTGTTTACGTGGTGTATCACATTGCTTGATTTGTGAATGTCGAACCATCCCTGTACCCCTGGGATGAAGGCCACTTGATCGTTGTGTATAATCTTTTTAATATGTTGTTGTATTCGGTTTGCTAGTATCTTATTTAGGATTTTTACATGTGTGTTCATGAGAGATATTGGTCTGTAGTTTTCTTTTTTTGTGTAATCTTTACCAGGTTTTGGTATCAAGGTAATATTGAGGTAATATTGGCCTCATAAAATGAGTTGGGAAGTATTGCCTCCCCTTCAATTTTTTGGAAGAGTTTGAGGAAAATAGGTGTTAAATCTTCTTTGAATGTTTGGTAGAATTCACTGGTGAAACCATCTATCTGGTCCTAAACTTTTACTTTTTGATAGGTTTTTGATGATTGTTTCAATTTCCATACTGCTGATCAGTCTATTTAGATTTTCCAGTTCTTCTTGTATCAATCTAGGAAGGTTGTATTTTTCTAAGTACTGGTCCATTTCTTCTAGGTTATTAAATTTGGTGTTATATACATTTTCATAGTATTCTTGCATGATCTTTTGTATTTCTGCAATGTCAGTCATAATTTCTCCTCTTTCATCTGATTTTGTTTATTTTATCCTTCCTCTTTTTTCTTTAGTGAGGGATTTAGCCAGGGGTTTGTCAATTTTATTACCCTTCTCAAAGATCTAGCTTTTTGTTGTATTTATTTTTTTATTGTTTTTTGTTTGTTTATTTTCAATTTCATTTATTTATGCTCTCATTTTGATTATTTCTTTTCTTCTGCTGACTTTAGGCTTCATTTGTTCTTCTTTTTCTAGTTTTTGAGATGAAGCATTAGGTTGTTTTTCTGTGCTCATTCTTATTTTTGCAGATAGGCCTGTAATGATATGAACTTTCCTCTTATGACCACTTTTGCTGTGTCCCAAAAGTTTTGATATGTTGTACTATCATTATCATTCGTTTCTATGCATCTCTTTATCTCTCTTTTTATTTCTTCTATGACCCAGTTATTCATCAGTAGCATGTTGTTTAATCTCTATGTATTTGTGGTTCTTCCTGCTTTCTTTTTGCAGTTGATCTCTAGTTTCAACGCATTATGATCAGAGAATATGATTGTTATGATTTCAACCCTCTTATATTTGTTGGGGCTATCTCTGTGTAGTATGTGGTCGATTCTTGAGAATGTTCCATGTGCACTAGAGAAGAATATATAAGCAGCTGTTTTGGGATGGAAGGCTCTGTAAATGTCAATTATGTCCAGCTGGTCTCATGTGTCATTTAAGGATGTTATTTCCTTATTGATTTTCTGTTTGGATGATCTGTTCATATCCGACATTAGGGTATTTAGATCCCCTACTACGATAGTGTTTTGATCTGTTTCTCCCTGTAGTGATGTTAGTAAGTGCTTGACATATTTCAAGGCTCCCTGATTGGGAGCATAGATATTAATAAGTGTATGTCTTCTTGGTGCATGATTCCCTTTATCATTATGCAGTGTCACTCAGTATCTTTTTTACCTTTTTAATTTTGAAGTCTATTTCATCTGATATTAGTACTGCTACTCTTGCTTTTCTCTGAATGTCGTTTGCTTGAAATATCATTTTCCACCCTTTCACTTTGAGTCTATCTTTGTCTTTGGAGCTGAGATGTGTCTCCTGGAGGCAGCATATGGTTGGGTTTTCTTTTTGATCCGTTCTGCAACTTTGTGCCTTTTTATTGATGAGTTCAGTCCATTTATTTAGGGTGATTATTGAAATATGAGGCCTTCTTAAAGCCATTTTATCTTTTGCTTTCTGGTAGCTCGGTGTTTCCATTGCTTCCTTGTTCTTATGTTTCTGTTTTCTTTATGTTGCTTGGCTTTTGTGCATTTTGCCTCTGGTTCTTCTTGTTTTATGTTACATAGTTCAGTTCTTAATCTTTGGTGTGTGGTTACTATTACGAATATGTAAAGAATATTTATATATATACAGTCATTCATTTTCTTCTGTGCATGCCTTATCTCCATTCCCCCTTATGAATTTGGATCTTTGAATCCTCCCCTTTTCAGTCATTGTTACCTCAATTTGTCCCTATGTATACTGAATGTTCATTACTATCTTGCTATAGCAATTCTCTTCTTATTATTTAAGCTATAATGCCCTATTCTTAGTAAGGATTTCACTCCTCTGCTTCTATTTGCCTGATAGGCATTTTACTCTTAAGTATTATTATTATTATTATTTGTAATTTTGTTTTATGTGTTTAGTATTTAGTATTTTCTGTAGTACAGCCTTTGTAGTGGAGAATTCCCTCAATTTTTGTATGTCTGGAAAAGTCTTTATTTTTCCTTCATATCTAAAGGAGAGCTTAGCTGGATACATTATTCTAGGCTGGTAGTTCCTTTCACTTAATAGTTTAAATATTTGATTCCATTTCTTTCTGACTTGTAAGGTTTGTGCTGATAATTGCGACGATAATCTAATGGGTTTTCCTTTACAAGTTACCATTTTCTTCTCCCTGGCTGCCCTGAGAATTCTGTCTTTATCGTTGATTTTTGATAATTTTAATACAATGTGTCTTGGTGAGGCTTTTTTGGGTCTAGATAATTGGGTGTTCTGTTGACTTCTTGAATTCCAAGCTCCACCTCATTCCGTAGATTTGGGAAATTCTTGTCCACTATTCTTTCATTATTTTTCATTCTTCAGTTTCTCTCTTCTTCCTTCTGATTGATTTCTAGATTTCTGTCTTTGATATCACTGATCCTTTCCTTCATTTGGTCGACTCTATTTCCCAAGATTGCTATTTCATTTTCCAACTCTTAAAGTGTGTTCTTCATCTCCAGAAATTCTATATGGTTCCTTTTGAGGGTTTCAATATCCTAGCTCTGTTCATCTAAGTGTTTTTTCAATTCCTGAAATTGTTGATATGACTTGTTTCAGAATTCACTGAGGTTTTTCAGAAGTAACATACTGAAATCTCTGTCTTTTAAATTGCATATTTCTATGTCTATAAGCTTGTTTTTTGGAGATTTTTCTCTTTCTTTCTGAGATGCCTTGTCAACTTAGTTGTCCATGGTGTTTAATGGACTATTTCTTCGCCTGGGCATTAGTGGAAATGTATTCTGCTTTTTTCCAGAAGGAAAATGTATTATATAAAGGTCTCTCTTTAGCCTGTTGCAAAGAATGGTCTTTTCTTTTGGTTTCCAGTAGGCGGCATCTAAGCCTCTTGGATTTCTGCTTTCTATAAAGCCTTAAAAAGGCCTTTTTATTTTTTGATAGATATTTAATCATGCTCACTACCCTCAGTGTCAGTCCCTGTCAGTGATAGCAACAGTTTCGGTAGCATTTGCTCAGATTCTCCTGGGGCTCCATGATGGTCGGGCTTGGAAGGTATGGGGGGAGGGGTCCTCTGTGTTGGGAGTTGAGGGCTGCGGCTCAGCCTCAGTTTTGCAACTGCGGCCAGTAAAAACCAAATGTTGTTTTTCTGCCGTCTCACTTCTCTGCCTTCTGCCGTGATGACTGGGCCCTGCCATCAGCTGGCCGTGGGGAGTTCACAGCTTTTCCAGGCAGAGCCATTCAGGGAACTCACTGCTTTTTCGCCCCTCACTCTCCTCCTGCAATGAGCTCCTGTGGCTGCGAGAGGCAGCTTTTTTATTTCTCCCAGTCTATTGCCCGACACCCGGGTTTCTGACCTGTGGTAGCTCTTATACGCAGATCCCACGCTCAGATGTGCTGGTGTGCAGTTTGGGTGTTTTTTGTTGAGCTTTAGATGTTTAGCTTATTGTTGTTTCAAGTGGAGAGATCTGGGGACGTCTCTCACTCCACCATATTTTCTAGTCAAATCTTAAGAAATGAGCTAATAATGATGGTATTCATTTTTTTTTTTTATTTCCAGCACCTCCCTCCATCCATCTGTCTTTTGACCAGCCCAGCTTCTAAGAGTGCCACAATCTGATCAGCAGGTCCTTGGTGCTCGCCTGGTCTCTCTCAAGCTTCCAGAACCTTCTGTTGATAACACGCTTTTCTAACATGTATTTTTATTGCTGAAGGTAATAACAACATCCTGATCATTGGGTTAGAACAGCTTGCTTTATGTGTGTACACTGAGTGCAATTAAAAAATACTGTAATTAGGGGGTGGCTCCATAATGCAGTGGTTAGTACGTCTGCTTTACACACAGGAGGTCCTGGGTTCACGCACACCCCAGGTGGAGACATGGACAATACCCCAGGTGTGCCAGGCCCTGGGTGCACCAGGCCCCGGGTGCACGCCATGAACATGTGAGAGGGGACACCCCACCTTCAGAGATCTAGTTTTTAAGGGGAAACAGCAATATTCATAGTTCAGGGGTAGAAGTGGTATGGAGGAATTAAAGAAGGAAAAAAAATACTGTAATTATAATTTCAGACTTTGGAATTAGAATAGGTGCCAGTGTTCCCTCATTTTTTCATATTGGAAGAGAAAATTCCTTTGATAATCATTTGAAGTCTGGAAAAAAATTCTGTAGCTGTATTCTTAGGATCATTCTGTAGAGTCTTTATGATACAGGTGATATAAAGAAAGCTTCAATCCATCCTTTTAGAGATGACATTCCAGCTTGCATGATCTCATTCGCCAGAAGAATGTTGGTGGCAATCACAATGCAAGAGTGAAGATGCTGTTTCTTTACGTAACAGTTATCTCATATGCCTACTTCTACTGCTTCCATTGGCTCACCTGTTCAAGTCCACGCCCACAAATTGACCTAAATTTGAATATTCTGCTTGAACTTTAACTAGTGTTTCCTGAAGATGAAAACCAGAATTCTGGGCAAGAACCTTGGGAATAATGAGCAATGCATCAGCAAATGCTTGAACTCTAAGTTGGGTCCTGTCCTTTACCCTGGGCTTATATTTATTTAATCAGGGCTTCTGCCATTGCCACTTTCACTGCAACAGACCCTGGAACTACACAGCCATCATCAACAGCATTTTAAATAGCCCTGAAGCCATCTCTTATTGCATCTTTGATTTGAGCGAGTGTGTGCTTATTTGTCCTTTGACTAATAATGTGATAATGTGAGGATTGTTACATTTCTCGACAAAGGTGAACTTCTCTCCTCCCAATGTTGACTCATAGACAAGTCCTACATGTCCCAAACAATCAAGATATAAGTTGTCAAAAGGATTTAGAGCTACCCCACCACAAGCAAGAGTCAGCCTTTCCATATTTCTGCTTTTAGCTTTGCATAGAGCTACTATGACTTCTTTTGCAAGAGCATTCAAGAAAAATGGGTCAATTCCTTTTTGATTAGTAATAACAAATTTTTCAGTTCTATTATTTTCTTAACTCTATTTTCAATTCATTTTCTTTTAGCTTTTACTAGTTTCTCTCTTCTGCATTCTTGTAAAAGAAGCCAGAATTCACTTCTGGTTTATATATATATATAAATATATTATATATATAATATATTTATTATATATTATATTATATTTTATATATTATATTATATTATATTTATTATATATTATATTATATAAATATATAATATATTATATATATATAAATTATATATATAAATTATATATATATAAATTATATATATATATAGCTAAATATATTAGCTAAATATATTAGCTAAATATATTATATATATATAGCTATATATATTAGCTAAAACTAATACAAGCTTAATCAGAGGTCTTGTTTTGATTAACCTCTGATTAAGCTTGTATTAGTTTTAGCTTTACATTTCATCTCCGTGATCTCAACTATGAAGAGGTCAGTAGCGTCATCTTGTTTTTTAAATGTCAAAATGGAGTCAGCTACGGTCTCTGTTAAGAAATAAGTTCACCATAAACTTTAATGTATAGAGATGTTCTGGCCACATCTATGAGTGTTTCCCTGTCAATCTCTTTACTTACTTTGACTTGTTCCAAAAACTGAAGTGCCTTTTCCTTTGCAACTTCAAATCCTTCTGTTATTTTTCTGGGTCGTAGACCAATTAGGAATGTTTTTTATGGTATTCAATTAGGTATAAAATAAGTGAGTTAAGGATGGACTTCATTTGTCCTTCTAACATGGAAATACTATCTAATCATTTTCCATTTGTGTTGTTTCACTTCAGTTGCACTAGAATTCACAGGAGCCCCTCAAAAAATCTTCTACATGGAGTCTGTGACCCCCAACAGCACCATGTAGCTGTTTTTCATTCTGCTATACAATGTGCTGAAGAAACCCTGAACTGGGTATTCAGGTGTTTATCTACCACACAATAGTGTGAGTACTTGTGCCCTGCACTTCCCCTACCACACCTGCCTGGGGGGTGGGCAATGTGCCTGGACCCCTGGGACATGCTTTGCCTATTTTTATTTTTTATAATCATTTTTTATTTTGAAATTACAGTTGGCATACAGTACTGTATTAGTTTCAGGTGTACAACAGTGATTAGACATTTACATAACTTACAAAGTGATCACCCCAATAAATCTAGTACATGTCTGACACCATACATAGATATTACAATGTTAATAACTATATCCCTTATGCTGTACTTTACATCCCCATGACTATTTTGTAACTACTAACTTGTACTCCTTAATCCCTTCCCCTTTTTCACTCACCACCCCCCAGCGTCCCTCCCATCTAGCAAACATCAAAATGTTCTCTGTTTCTACAAGTTTATTTCTGTTTTGTTTCTTTTATTCTTTAGACTCCACATAAATGAAATCGTATGACATTTGTCTTTCTCTGTCTGACTTGCTCTGCTCAGCATAATAGGTCCATCTATGTTGTTGCAGATGTCAAGATTTTATTATTTTTTAATGGCTGAGTAATATATATGTACCACCTCTTCTAAATGCATGGGGTCCTTGATGGGATGGGATTCACCCTAAAGTATTTGAAATGGGAGAGAACTGGCCTGTCCCAATATCAGTACAGCTACACTTTACAACTCTTGCAGAAGGAATTGAGGAGCCCATGGTTTGCAAACACTGTGCCTCATGTGCTAACTTTAGCTCTACAATGTCAGTTCTTGGGTTTTTAGTCACATTATCTTCCAAACCAGCTCTTTAGCCTATGTTCTTATTTTTAATTGCATCGTGTCTCTTGTTCATGGAGTCTGTAAATCCCAGTGTCATTTTTATATTTCTCTTCTTTTCCCTCTGCTCTTCCATGTTCTGTTTCCTATCAGCAATATTACTAAGCCTTAACCATTTTTCATGCTTGGTGTTATTTAAAAGAGTTGCTGTGGACTCTACTCAGGTTCTCAATTTCATTCTCCTGCTGTTCAGGTTAAGCAGCTTTGCCTATAGGAGTAGTCTGATTAAAACTGACTGTTCTGTGTGCCATAAGCTCCCCAAACAGTCCCTGGGCTCCCTAATCTGTGCTGTGTGCTTGCCTGTCTAATATGATGCAAACTTCAGTTGCTTATCTCAGACACCAGTTCCTCCACGAAGCCCTCCTGAGCTATCCGGAAGTAATCTCTCCTCTGAGCTTTTGTAGTTACTGCTTGTAACTCACTTAGAGCATGATTTTTATACTACCCTTTATTCAAGAAATTAATTTTTAAACTTGAGTCTGTGTTTGATAAATAGAAAATCTTATCTTTTTCTCAAATATTCTTTGGTATTTCAAAACATACTAAATATTGTGATTTAAAATAGATCATGGGAATTATAATATTGAGTATTCTTTTTTAGAATATGCATGTTCCTCTCAAGACTCTGGTGTATTTTCTGCTCACTTCACTCTTTTTCCAAGTGCCCCTTATTGAAGTTTGCTGATTTAAATGTCTTACCTTAGACCTTGGATGGTGGAGACTGTGCCCACTAGTTCTCCATTTCCCCCTAGTATCTAATGTACAGTTAGTGTTCAATAAGTATTACTTTTGGTTAATAGGGAAAACTGGATAAGGCTTAGAAAGTCTAACACATATAAAAACTACACAGTTAACCAGGCACTGAACTATGGTCAGCCGAATAAGCTGAACTGTCAAGAACTCACTTACAGAACACATGGGTTTATGATTATGAGAACAGAAACCGTGGCTGTATTTCACATCGCAGAGGGAAGAGTAAATGTTATACATACCACAGAGGCAGAGCTCCTAGACATGTTTCTCTCTTTTTTTTTCCTGTGCACTGATTTTTGTTTTGGCAAAATGAAACAGAGAGCTAGTAAACTCCCATCTCCTTTGTCTTTATAAATAGAATTACTGGATTGGCCTTGCAGTCAGGGCCTCTCTGGAGTGCCCGTTCGCTCGGTTTGAGGGAACAGCATTATATCTGAGTCTTAGCAGAATGGAAACCCTAAACAACTCATTGATTTCTTTCTCTGCCACCATCCACATGTGAGATCTCTGTTGGAATAAAGAGGCTCCACTATTCAAGGCCACAGTGCTAGAATCAAATTAGACACTTATTTTCTTGGGTGGCTTAAGGTTAAATAAATAAAGAAATAATTTAAATGGAGGAAAGCTATGTACTTTCAATATCATCTTAAAAATGAATATCTATAGAAACAGTAGATTAAGTGGTTAACTTGGGCTGGGGGAGGGAGTGGGGAGTCACTGTAAATGGTATAATGTTTCTTTTTAGGGTGATTGAAATGTTCTAAAATTAGATTGATGATGGTTGTACAGTTGCACAGTTGAATTATACAATGAAAATGAGTGAATTTTACTGTATTTAAAATAGACCTCAAAATTGTTTAAAAAATGAGTAGAATGATGTGAGGGAGAGAAACAGTGTGGCATCTGGGGGCCTCTCTGCACAGTGGAGCCATAGTTAGGCAGGAGTGTGGCCAGGGCCAATTGTGAGGCCCACATTTGTAGGATGACACCAGAGACAGTGGCTCAGCAATCACCCTGACAGGCAAGTATTCATCCAGTAACAGCAGGCATCAAGCATGATGTGATTCCCTGCTGTTAGTATAGTTATATTGATTTTAGTTTTTAATTTTTTTGCTTTTGTTTTTGTTTTTTTCCACCTTCTTAGCTACTAAAGCATAAACACCTGTGTTTTTCAGTTGCCTTTTCAGAAGGAAAAAACAAGGGTTTTGTTAATTTCTCTACTTGGGGTCCTCGATGATCAACACCCCTCACTGGCTGAACCAAACACAAACCTTAAACAATGCTGGAAGCATCAGAAAAGGTCTGTAATACGTGTTTGCTGTGAACTCACTTGTGTATCTCCAAAAGCCCTGCTCCCCAACATAACTATATCTGAAGATAAGATCCCAAGGAGATAAGGATCAATGAGTTCATGAAGTGAGACCCTAATCTGAATCCCCTGCCCAACTCCTCCCCTATATAGGGCCACAGTAAAAAGGAGAGAAGGAGCCAAAAAAGAGTTCTGATCAGGAACCAAATCAGCTGGTACCTTAATCTTGGATTTCCTAGCTCTCAGAACTGAGAGAAATGAATTTCATTTTTTAAGCTACCAAATCTGTGGTATTTTGTTATGGTAGCCTGAGCTGACTAACACAGTGTCTTTCCAGAAAGAACCATGCCCATGTGTTGAGGGTGTTAATTTCTCTGTAACAGTAGATGTCCTGAAATATTTGACCCATTTTGTTATTATTGTTACAGAAATAAAGACAGGGTCATTTTTCTTCTGCTTTGTGACCTCCTCTCCCCCATTCTCCCTTGGGCTTTTCTTATACTTTAACAATATTAGGATTGCTCACAGTAGAAAGCATACGTTTAATATAATTTTTAGTAAAATTTCTTAGAAATATTTGCTCACAAAGTCTTTCTGTCCATTGACCCTGTACCTCTACACACTCAAGCACTAAATATGATTTGATTTTACTTCCTACATATTTCTTGAATCTGTTCCCTCTCTTGCCTCATTCCCTGTGCCTTTAATTATGTCAATGTCATCTCTCACATGGGTTTTTATAATTACCTCCAAAATCTCCTTTGGCTATATATTTGCTTGTCAATGGCTACTCATTGCTCTTATATCAATCTTTAAGTTGCAGTACATGAACACATTATGCTGTTTCATTCCTGTGTCTTCGACAGGCCATTTAGCTACAGAAATGTCTTCACTACTTTATGCCCTCATCTATTTTTCTTTATGGCTTAAATAATATGGCCAGAGTGAACTTCTGTAATTTATAATTTAATATGCAATTTTTTTAACTGGAACATTTTTGAGGATAAAAGTAAGAACTAATTATTACTCCAGAACCACAAGCATAAAAAAATTATCTTGGGTAAATAGAATAAATAATTATATTATTTCTAATTAAAACTTTACACTCTTATCTCCTTTAGGAATCTATCAATAACATGCTATAAATCCCCTTTTGTTTCCACATAATGCTGTTTACACCCTTAATATAATGTATTAAAATGATCTTTTTTTATGTTCTGGCTCTTCAACCTGATTTGAAAGGAGGAATTGGATCTTTCTCATTTTTCTGAGGGCCACCACTTAGCCCAGGATCCTATTGATCAGAGAATCATAAAGAGGTAAACCCCATATCTGTTGATACTTTCCCTAATTTGCAAGTCACAGGTGAGGGTTTGACAAGCTCTACAGAAGTCTAGCAGCTTTGCAAGGCTGAGGATACTAAAATGGAATTTCAGTGTCCCCTAAGTCTAGCATTCCCTAGGAAAGACTCCAGATTTTTGGTTGGAACCTCAAAAAAGTGCACACAAGTAAGAGAAGTGAAAAGAAAATAGAAAATCAGTCTAACTCAGAAAATAGAAGATCAACTTAAACTCAGATTCAAATCAGCACAATACTTCATCAAATGAAAAGTGATCTGCTTCTAACTTAACTGATTGCTAGAAGCAAAATTAAATCCAAACCTAGAAAAGTATCATCTAGAGCCTCAAATTATCTCTCCATTTTTTTATATACAATGCCTGGCATATAATGAGACATAATGACTTACCAGCGGACTAGATAAGTTGAACAAAAATAAGAAATATCAATAAAAAACCCATGAGTCATCTACATAGTGCAGTTATCAGACATAAACTTAAAAATATCTCTGATTAAAATATTCAAGAAATTATGTACTAAAATAAAGGTTAATAGCAGAGTATGGAAAATATTTTTAAAAGAAAAATAACTGAAATCAGATATGGATATATGGGTTTAATAACAGATTAGACACAGCTCAAGAGATGATTGGAACTATGGGTCTATTTCTATTTTACTTCTAAAAGTAAGTCAGAATAAAATATTAATACTAAGATATGAAGAGAGAAAAATGATAAAACTATGCAAAAGAAGATATATATAGAAAGCAGAGGATTAGTCTAACATTCATGTAATTACAATCTTAGAAGGGGAGGAGAAAAAATGGTAAAAAAAAATTAGGAGATGTTCGAGAATTAGACAAATCAGATAAAACACATCAAGTCACAAATTCAAAAAGGCTTAAAGACAAATGTAAAATATATACATATATACCAAACCTAGACACATCATAATAAAATGTTGCAAACTGAAGACAAAAAGGAAATCTAAAAAGTGTCCAGAGAGGTTTCAGCCATATATGAGTACCTTGTATAATATCAATACTTTGCCCAAGATCTGTTATAAAAGCTAGACAAAATAGCTTTTTAAAAAGTTCAAATTACTGGAGGGCAAATAATGCAATTAGGACACAGAGTACTACAATTTCTGAGTGAAGGGAAGCACAATGTAGTGAGCTTCAAAGTCACACTGACTTTCTCTCAATGGTATTTGCCAGATCGCAACACCAGTGAAATAGTGCCTGAGCAGAAAACAATAGACTCACTGGCCTGAGAAGCCAAAGGCTGTAAACTGGGGCCACCAAAATTGCTAATACGTGAAGGTCAAAATCCTAGAGAGAAATAAGTTCAAAATTTTGCACATAAGTCATTAGCTGATATCTAAGTTACACATGTATGGAGTAAAATTAAAAACAACAAGAACAACAAAACAGTTGAAAACAGCAGCAAAGATTTGAGAAGTTTTGATGTTTGTGGAAATAAATACAGGAGTTCCAAGTGTGCCAAGGAGGATAGACTCTATAACTACTCAAACTTTTAGTCGAGACTTAAGAAAGGCCACTTAAGTAAGGCCGATATCACCTGTTAAGGGAAAACCTATAATATAGACCAGCCCTAACAAAGCGAAAAACAAACCTTCGACAGGGTCCAGGTGATGTACCTATACTCTGCCTGCCAGAGGAGTCATCATTCAGAGCCTCTACATATGTCATCACCAAGTCTATTATTAGTAATAAAAAAAAAAAATGAGGTATAGTAAATACATGACCAAATACTGAAGACCAAGGAAAAAAATTACAATAGGAAATGACTCAATGTGATTCAGATATTGGGATTAAAAGACAGAATTGTTAAAATAATTATGTCTTGTATGTTTAAGAAAATAGAAGAAAAATGGAGAATTTAATCAGGGACTCGAAATCTATGAGAGAATCAAATTGAATATTGGAACTGAAAAATACAACATCTGAAATTAAGAATTTGGTAGATTGTTTCCATTGATTAGGCAAAGCAAAACGGGATTAATGAGCAGGAAGGCATATCAATATTAAATGCTCACACTGAAGCAGGGAGGAGAAATGAAAAATATAGAACAAATCTGAAGAGACATGAAACTGAAGCAATTTCTAAATAAATACTGAACAAGAATTTTCAAAACTAACAAAATCTTCAAAACACAGTTTCAACATACTCCATGAATTCCAAACAAGAGTATCTATACCTAAGAGAAATTACATCTAGGCACATCATAATCAAATTGATAAATAAATAAAAAGAGGAAATTGAAAAACAGTGGAGTAGAAAGTTACATTAAAAGGAGCTGCAACAATACTGATGGATCAGTATTTGCCTAATCAGTATTTTTCATCAGAAATGTTGAGAATAAGATGATAGTAGAATAATACTTTTAAATTATGGAAAGAAATTATCTGCCAACTCAGAATTCAAAAAATTCTTCAAATGTGAGAGCAAACCGATAACACACACAAAAGAAAGATGAGAAGTCTTGATCATCACAATGGCACTATAAGAATTCTGAATTCTGTATCAACAAAGATGTTGATCCTAGGAGGAAACACAGAGATGAAGAAGGAAAAGTAAATCATCAAAAAAAAAAAAAAATAATAAAAAAAGTAAATATTTTTGTTAATATAAGAGTAAATAAGCAAATAATAGACAAATATAAATGAATGATAAAATAGTAAATTAAGCCAAATAAATTAGTAATTAAGAGTAAATGGATTTAATTCTCTAATAATAAGACATAATTGTCAGAGTAGGAAAAAAACAATAAAACTTGATTATATGGAAGAGATTAAATGGAAGAAATTAAGTATCTTTCTGTTTATTAGGGCCAATGAAAATAACTTATTTTAGTCTGATTTTATTTTTAAACTTTTGAGTCTATCTTAAATCATGTGCTTTATTTTCTGAGAAGAAATCACTCAGTATATTTAAATCTCTGATTATGTTAAATAGATACAGTTCTTATATTAATATGCTTTTAACTCTAGCCAGGTTTATCTATGACTGAAGTGAAATCTGTTCATATCAGTGTTTTTTGATATTCGTTCAAGCTAATTATTAAATGTATGTAATTATTTTATAGTTGTATTCTGATTTTCCAATAAATAGAATAAATTATTAGTCAGTTTTGATGCAGTAACACAAAAGAAATAACATTGATAAACCCCAGTTCTGCTGTCTGATTGCCCTCAGTTCATGGTTTTCTATAGCTCTTGCATCATCTTTCAGTATGTCCTTCTTTTGCTCCCACTTTCTTTGGCCATATCTGAAGGGGACATTGTAGAATATACCCTACTTGGATACTGAGCAGATTTATCAGCAAAACATCTGATAGGAAAAATTTAGGGCCACAAAAATTGTTTAAATTTGGAGTTGTCATAATGTTTCTTAATCCTGGTTGGTGCCACCTTTGCCAATACAATGTGTCACATTTTTATTGGCTTTCAAACAACTCCATGTGCCAATAGCTATACCCAGAATTCTATTTGAGACATACCTCTCTGTAGATTTATTTTGAGTTTGCTATCTTCCTGGGTGAGCCAAACACACAAGCTTTGTATTCTGAGCATTTTTTTCCTAACTAAAAGATTTTCTGTGGTGACCTTAACCATTTACATTGCTTAACTAAGGAGGTGATGATACTCAAGGGCTGGTCTTTACCTTGAGATCTAGTCTTAGTTTTGTTGCTCAAGCATTTCTCTCTCTCTCTCTCTCTCTCTCTCTCTCTCTCTCTCTCTCTCTATATATATATATATATGTATATATATATATACACACACACACACACACACACACACGTGTGTATATATTTGTTTTATTTGTTTGTTTTTACAGGTCATACATGAAAAAGATAACTGTATTTGTCAACTCTGCTAGAACTGGAGTTTCTGGATTCTCTCTGTATATTTTAATCCCTGGATTCTCTCTGTATATGTTCATCTCAATTCCAATAAGCTTGTTTTTCTCTTGTAGCACCATCTCAAAGGCAGCTAATAATTGCAATCCAGGCACCTGGATTGCAAATTGTTGCTTTGTAATCTCTTTGCCTAAAGTCACAAGTTTAATAGGTACATTAGCTGACTTCCATGCTATAACAGAAGACATTTTAAATCAATATCACATCAATACATAACAGGTGATCATTTTTTCTCAGCCTCAAATAACATTTTCCTCACCACCTACCACCTGGCTCCAAGGCCAGAGCCTCGTATTTTACATAATATTAAGTCATTACCCTACTTCTGGTACCAATTTCTTTATTCTGGTTCAAATTTCTGTTTTTCAGATTTGCTTCAGTAGCAACAATCATAAAATCCCATTAATTTACACAACAAACATTTGTTTCTTGCTTTCATTACATTTTGGCAGCTATAGAATCACCAGCTGCAGCTTTTTTCCATATGTCTTCACATTCTGAGATGTGCATATAACAACCTGTATAATATGTATTATCTCTACATTTCAGATTTATAATATACATTCTCTCTACATTACTCCTGGTAGAGGGAAAAAACAACAGAGCTTACAGAAACAACTAATGTATCTTCAAGCTTCTGCTTATTTGTGGCTCACATTATATCATCTCCTATTCCTTTGGCCAAAGAAAGTCACATGTCCAAGGTTTACTATGGTATGGGGAAGTATATTCCACTTACATGGCATTGTAAGTCACATGGCAATGGATGAGGATGTATTATACTTTTATAATGAGGAGATCAAATAACAGTAGACAATAATATACCAAAGACACCAAGGGCAATTGTGTCTAAGAATCTTGATCGATTTGGTGAAATGACTTACTAATGCATTGAAAGGCTCAAATACATATATTTTCTGCCAAACAGACTAAATTGAAAACTGGGATCCTAGCTAAAATAAGAAGTATATCACAAAGCTTTCTTTATTGTAGAGCAGTTGAGTTATTATGATAATCAATATTAGATTTGTTATTACCATAGCAATAGTTATAAGTATATTTTATATTTATTAAGCTCTTACTTGTAACAGGCGTATTGGTAAGCCTTTTCCTTACCTTAGCTATTTAAAACTAACAAGAGCCCTGAGATACAACTATTTCTCTTCCAATTTATAGACGAGAATGTTAAAGGACAGATAGTTAAACAATTTGCCCAAGGTCACAGATCCCTGCTATTATCCAGCATAATTTCTTTTTTGTTTTTGTTTTCTTTTTCCATATAATCTAGGAATTCTGTGAACATTGTCATCCATCCTTTATTTGATGGTGACTTAACACTTCACGAAATAGTTTATTCTAATTTAGGATAGCTCAAATTACTAGAAAAAAATTTAATGGTTCTTAATCAGTTTCCACGAATATTTTTTCCAGTCAATCCTACTTTTATCTTATGGAGCTTAAATATATAGAAAATAATTCAGTGCATCTTCCTTCAAGTAGTAGAAATATCTTCTAAGTTTTATATTTTTCATTCTAAACATAAATAGTTTCTTCAATAACTCCTTATATAACACGGATTATAGATTTTTATCGTCTTGGTTACCTTTCTCTTGGACTTTCAAACTCTTAAGTGTGGAACAAGAACTGGTGACAATATAACATATATGATTGTTTGTGCTAAATTTGCAAGCGCTGATGTTTTCTATTCAACTGAAATATCTCAGAACATAAACGAGTGCTTGATGTTTCAGAAAATCTGGCTCCAGCCTCTTTTTCTGGCCTGAATTGTTATATTAATGAATGGCTACATTCTGTTGTTTTTACTGAGGAATCAATGTTCATTACTAATAATTTTGTGGAATCCTGGTCTGAAGTCTCCTCTAGCATCTCAAAGATTAAAAAAGGCTTAAAGGTAAGTGATGGATTCCTCTGGGTTGGCTTTGGTAAATTTATGTGCTAATATAGAACATTAATTGTTTAGGTTTAACTTCATGGCTCGAGACAAATACCTGCCCGTTTATGTTTGACACACTTATTTGTCAAATCCCAAAGCTGATGTGAATTGTAAACAAATAAACTTCTCAGCATCTCCTCCAAATAACACACACAGCAAATACATTACTTCAATTCTACTTTGAAACGTCAGCTCAGCTGTTCTTTTACTCATGAAGCTATTAGAAGATCATCTTATCTAAAACCCCTAAACTTGGAAATTAATGTTAAATTCCAATCTTACCATTTGTTAGGTCTCTTCCTAGTAATCATATAAGTAAGAGAATTTGCCATTTAACAAGCCAATTTATTTGTTTCATTCTATATAGCAAGTAGGTGAGGATGGAGACATTCCAACATTACTATATTGATTAAGAATAACATTGTAAATGAGCTAATCATATTAGTAAAATGGGAGTTATCCTCTGAATTTCCTAGGACATTTAACAATTCTAGTATAATATTTATCTCAGTCTTGCAGGCATTCGAATAAAGGAAATAAAGCCAGAGATGCAGCACTACTTTCTGTTTTTTGACCTTATTTATTTGTATTTTGTTGTTGGATTGGCGAAGCCAATCTTGAACTTGTTCAGAGAATCAAGAGGCCTTAAGTAATAAAACTTCCCTGGAAGTCTTGTTAAAACACAGCTTGCTGGGCCTCCCCACCAAAGTTTCTGATTCAGAGGACCTGTGGTGGACCCCAAGAATTTGCATTTTTAACAAGTTTGCAGGTGATGCTAATGTTCCTGGTCAGGGAACTCCACATTTGGAACCACTGGTGTAGAGAACCTTTTAAATGGATCTGTTTAGTTGAGGAATTAAGGCCTCTTCCAGGTATTTGACAGTATGATTCATAGCTTATTGATTAATATGTGGGGAGTTCTCTTCTGAGCTACAAACACTGAGCCAGTGTAAAACAAAATAAATCCCAACAACAGTTAATACAGTAATGTGGGGTGGTACTGGGGTTGGAGATTATTAAATTTAGCATATGTAGAACAATGGAGGAGGAGAATAGTTGGGTGAATGAAGTCATACTTTAGCTTTTAAAAATGTATTTTAAAATTCCTATCTATCTCTGTATCTATCATCATCTATCATATGTACGTATGTAAGTATATATCTATATCTACCTATCTAATCTATTTATCTATCTATTATCGTCTATCATCCATCTTTTTCAAGATGTATGAGGGAGTGTCATTTGGGAACAGGTTTATTCAGGATCTTTCCAGAAGGGAGACTCAGATTTTGAAAATATCCATAGTGATTATTTTTCTAAATAAAGAGGCATATTTTCTAATAACTGGGAAACAGATGTTAACATATTGCTACACTCAAAGGGCCTGGATTAAGGTTAATAACTCATTAGCTGCAATAAAAATTTGACACCTGTATTTGTGATTAGCAATCTTAAAACAGTGCATAGTTGTGGTACCTAAATTCAGAGAAGCATTAATTTACTTGAATGCTGATGATTTATTGATATATTTATTAAATGTTAAATGTCTTGTCTTAAATCACCATGCAAGCTTTATTTGGTTGGATGTTCCTAGTAATCTTCCTTCATTCTCTTATTTTCAATTTTTGTGTGCACGTGTCATTGTATAGCTCTTGAGACAGAATAGAGTGGGTTTTTTGAAGTCTAATGTGAAATCTTTGTCTTTTAATAAGCAGGTTTTATTCTTTACATTTATTGTGATTACAATTACATTTGATCTGCCATCTTATTGTGTATTTTCTATTTACCATTTAAAAAAAATTTAGCATTAATTTCAATTTTTATTGGAAAATTGACAGGTTTTATTTTCTATTTTCCCTTCTTCTGACTTAGAAGTTATTCATTCTACTTAATTTATTTTAGTGGGTTTCTTAAGTCTTCTATATACATGTCTAACAAAGTATAAAGTTAATATAAATTTTGATCTATGCAGAGATCTTAGCGGTCTTTAACTGCAAACTACCCCATCTCTTTTTGGTAATTGCCATCTATTATCTACTCTCTTGTTTTTAAATAACGGCATACCTCAGAGATATTGCAGGTTGGTTCCAGACCACAACAATAAAGTGAGTATTGCAACAATGCGAATCATAATCTTTTTGCTGGTGGAGGGCCTCTCCTACAATTTGTTAAAAAAAAAAATGCAGCATCTGTGAAACATGGTAAAGTGAAGCACAATAAAACAAGGTATGCCTGTGTCTCTTATGAATTAGTTCTTATTATTAATATTATTATTTATACTTAATGCTTATTTAGATTTACTCAAAATTTCGCTGTTATCTTTGCTCCTTAAAATTGCCTTACACAGTCAAATATCTGAGCTTCTGCCCTTTTTGTAAGCTAACAAGATAGCCTGCCGGTTTTGTGGATATTGACCGAAGACTTGAGTCTCTTGGGTCAGAGACACAGGACTTTATTACTCATGGCATTAGTTATAGTAGCTATAGTGTTTCACCATTTTTCTGACGTTCCCTTTGTTCTCCAAGTCCCACAGAGATGATTGTCTGATTCCTTAGTATGTTCTAGGTGTGAGCTATGGATGATTTTACTTGACCTCCTCGTTGTTCAATGTTGTTATGTCACATTATGTGAAAATACTAAAATTTAAGCAGTTTCTATTGTGCTATAGGAACTCGAAACTATTTTTTTCATTTTTAGGGGTATCTGTAGGATTGTACTTTATCAACGCTATCACCATCAGAATTTATCCACCTTACTGTTAATTAAATGGTTAACTTGAAAGTGACAATAAGCCCTGAGGTAAAATTTTGGAAAATGGTCTAAAATAATTTTTGAACATAATATCCAAGTTCAATAAAAGTGCCTTATAGGAACTTTTATTTTGGACTATCAAGTCATTAAATTAAGAATCTTAAGTGAGGGAGATTACCATGAATTATCTGGGGGGAATAGGCAATGTAATCACAAGCATCCTTATGAGTGAAGAGGGAGGCAGGAGATGTGATAGAAGAAGCAGAGTCAGCGTGATGCAGTATGAGAAGGATGTGACTGTACATTGCTTGCTGGATGTGAAGATGGAAGGGATCATGAGCCAAGGAACACTGGCAGATTTGAGAAGCTAGAAAATGGAAGAAAATAGATTCTTCTCTAGAGCCTCCAGAAGGAATGAAGCACTGCTAACACCTTGATATTAGCATAATGAGACCTGTTTTGGACTACTGACCTCTAAAAATGTAATATAATAAATTCATGTTCTTTTAAGCTAAGAAATTTGTTGTAATTTGTTATAGCACCAATAGGAACCTAATATACTACCTCATTAAATTATTATGATGATTTAAAAACTTAATTGATAATGAGAAAGTGCTTTGTAAACTGAAGTACCATATGTTAATTATTATTAATAAAATTAAAGTGGGTTCTAACAACTCTAATTAGAAGGATGAGGTCTGTTTCAAACAAAATCTAGATTAGAAATGGGCTAGTGGGTCTTTGCCATTTTCATCAACTTTAATAGGGTTCCTCCCAAAGTGAATTAAATGAACCATTCAAAGTAATCCCTCGGGGACCAATCTGAAATTAATTCTTCAGCTTGATCTCCACAACATTCTCTAAACCATAAATTAAAAGGGAGCTATAATTCTTCTCTGAGTAGAGCAACTGCTTAAGTTAGAGGTCCACTGGTGCAGCACTCAAGTGGCCTTAGAATAAAACGTCTATGCTGGCTGAAAATGTTTAAGTCAAAGAAAAATCTGTTAAATATGCCATAGCCCATTGCAGTGTAATCCTAATGATAAATTGACTATTTAAAAAGTTTGTAGCCTGCAACTATATAGAGAAAATATTTTCCAGCAGTACTGAGCTCGTGAAAGAACTGACTTTTAAGGTGAACTCATATGTTTGCTTTAAATTATTCACATATACAGCATTATGTAGAGAAATGATTAATTAATTGACTAAAATCTTCACTGTTATTGCCCATATCTTTCTGTCAAATTAAAAATAATTCACTTGTATATCCTCAAAATTATCAGTTTGTCTTTGCAATAATATCTAAAAGCATCTGGGTTACTGAAATTAAAACAAATTTGTCTTTTATAGACATATCCTTGGTTTCAAACAAATTCTGATAAATCTGTTTAACCCAGCACAAAGAGAAAAACAGACATTAGGAAAGACATGGCTTGGCTAGTGGACATTGTAGGGACACCTACTCTATAATATTACTCTGGACCTTAAATGAAAAAATGTTGCTTTTGAGTTAATTATTTTAATCTAGCAATTAAATAACAAAAACTTCCTGAGGAATTTGAGCCCTTAGAATTCTGGGAACTGTAGTCAGCTACAAAAAAAGAGGAGCTTAAATGACACTACAATGAAATTCTGCCTCCAGGAGTTGAAGAGTGCCAGGGAAATGTGGGTTTTATTTGTAAGGAATTTTCTCTGGGCCCAAACTTAAAATGATTGGGTGAGGCATGCATTTCAGCAGCACAATTTGAACAAAACTAAGAAACGAACATAATTTTGGTACGTTTTGGTTTGGTGTGTCAGAATTTAGTTTCTTGGACTTTGTAAGTAAAATACAACTAAATATGATTTGTGTTTTTGCATTTGTAACCCTTGTCCTAAATTGTACTAGCTGTTGCAAAGAGTAGACTAGCACCCGTTAGTTCTAGGCATTTGACTTTCACATGGAAGTGCTTGGACACCTCTCTAAAAGAACACAGTCCCCTCTGACCACTGGATTAGTCCCACTCTCCTAAACAGCTTCAGGTTTTCCAGTGCTCAGACATGGCATCTCTGCTTCCCAGTAGCAGCTTTCTTTATTGTATAGCTGTCTAACCTTGAAACTATGCTGAGAATAAGGATGCTTCTGTGGAAGCAGTCTAGTATGCTCCCAGGGAATAATGCTCTGTTTATTCAGACCCTAACCACTCAAATTCTTTATTTCCCCTAGGTATTGTGAAACATCCAAGATAGTCTGTTCTGATTCTGTCATCTGCCTCTTCCTTCTCAAGCCACAGCAGAAACTTCACCTTTCCAGTGTACCTTGAGTTTGGCATCGTTCCACATTTCCATTATTGATGGGGGTGTAGTGACAGGGCTTTACTTTCCAATATCACAGTTGTTTCAGCAGACTGGCCATGAACCCAACGAGGCAGGGCCTCTTAAGAGAGTGTTTTTCACCTAGCTGATCTCGTTTCTCTTTCCTGGTGACCACTACACAGTGGCCTAGCTAGGCTCAGCGTAAGGCAGCCCCTGCTCATTTCAGTCAGGTATTTATGTTATGTTCATGATGCTTTTTATCTTAATTATTCTCCCTCTTCTTCCCCTCCTCTTCTCCCTTTTCTTTCTCCTTCTCTTTCTTCTTTTCAGCTCAAAGAAAAGAAGATGTGGCTATACCAACTTTCACGACTGCCCATCCCACTTTCTAAAATACTTTGGTATCTGGCTCATAGTGAAAGTCCTACTAGTTTATATTCTGTATAGCTGATTTGAGCAATAACTTCCATCCAACGAAGGGTCTGTTTTCTTATTACTTCTATGCCCAGTATGGGTCTTAGCATTGATTCTACTTTTTACCAGCATCCCTTGTTTTTTTTAGACTATGCAGTAATGTTTGTGTTTCATTGAGTTACAGAACTTTTTTATGAGATTGATGAAATAATTAGCTTTCTGAATTGCTATATGCTATTAGAAAAGAAGGGAGGGAAGGAAGATCCTCCCACCTGACTCTGTCACCTACACCAACTCAAAAATTAATGTAAAAATCATCCCTTCCTGCTCTCTCTTAGACTAGGGCTCTAGAATCTGATCTAGTCATTCTAGGTAGAGCCTGAGATTCTGCATTTCTAGTAAACGGCAGGTGATACCCAGGCTTCTGTTCCTCTGACTACACTTTGAATAAAACTAAATGGAATCTAAATATTGACTTTTGATTTCAATTTTAAACATGCAATTGGTTCTTGTAATTTTTGTTGTTCTTGTTGAAATGCATAGCAGTAAATTAGCAATCAGTATTGGAAAGCTTAGGAGAACTTTAAATTTGCTATATTATTAAGTTTAATTTATTTAAACTTTAAAGATTTGTTTAGAACATGAGAAGATTTTACTTCTTAAGATAATAAACTTACCCAATCAGGCATATGAAGTAGAATATTTTAATTTATAAATGCAGTTTAAATTTTTTAAAGGAACTTAATTAACCAAGTTTTTAAATGAGATTGATTATTTTAAGGGGAATTTAGTTTGTGTAACTTGGGTTGATGAAACACTAATCAAAATTCCCTCCAAAAGTTACTTTATCTTATATAACATTTACTAAATTTATAAATAGATGAGAAAATTTGCAAGTTGAATTGAATGCAAATTATGTTTGTTTTTACTGTAATAAACAAAATATATTGAAAACACAAATAACTCCAAATAGCTTTTTTTTTTTTTAAGTCAAAAGGGGCCCTTGGATAAAATTCACCTTGACACTACTGACTCAATTCACCCAACTCTGGCAGATGTCTTTGAAAATACTTTATTTTCTTTATTGCCGGGACTTCTCTTTTGATCATTGTTCTGCCTTGAGTGGACATCTGGGAGTACTTTATATATTGCTCAGGTCATCCATCTCACTTTGAGTAGGTGAGGCCTTGTAATTGATTCCTGGGGCTCTCTACACAGTCACCCCCAGATCTATGGGGTATCTGGAAGCCTCCCTCAGGTGATTATCTACCTATCTATCTATGTACCTACCTACTTACCTACCTATCTACATCTACCTATCATCTATCTATCTATCTATCTATCTATCTATCTATCTATCTATCTATCTATCTATCATCCTCTATCATCATCATCTATCTATCTATCTATCTATCTATCTATCTATCTATCATCTATCTATCAATCAGTCATCTATCCGTACCTATCATCTAATAGCCCTCTGCCTCTCTCTCCCTCTCCTTTTACTTCCTCTCCCTCTACTCATAGTTTCCCCCAAAGACTCCTTTGTCTTTTAAACTCTTTACCTTTTCTCCTTCTTCCTACCATATCCCATTCTGGGACCTACTTCCTTTTTCCTTAATCCTTTGATCCAAATTCAGTTTCATCTAGTTTTCCATTGTGAAGATAGCAGGAGATTTAAATCCATGGGGGTAGAGAATAAAATTAAGAAAGACAAAAAATCTACAATACAATAAGAATTAAAGTAAATCCTTTATTAAACTAAAAATATTCTTTGACTCTTCTGTCAATCAAATTGCATGACAAAAATAATCCCCTTCCTAGTTTGGTATTGACCTAGCTTCCTAATAAGGCAGCATAAGTACAGACTTTGGGAGATAGATGGGGTGAGATGTGTAACCCTGCAGCACCTAGATAGATCATTCCTATCTGGTACAATTATTTTTTACCTTTTATTTTTGCAAGTCAATTCTTGCATTCTCTAACTTGTTCCTCCCTCTCAAGAAGATGATCTCTTGACTAAGCCTTTTTTAAAGACTATTTTGTTTTTACAGCTGTTTTAGGTTCACAGACAATTTGAGAAAAAGGTACATACAGAGTTTTCTCAAATACCCCTTGTCCCCACACATGCACAACATCCCCCATTATTTACATCCCCCACCAGTTACAATGAGTGAACCTACACTGACACATCATTATCACCCTAAGGCAACAGTTTGTATTATGGTTCACTCTTGGTGTTACGTATTCTATGAGTTTGAACAAACGTATAATGACATATATCCATCATCATAGTATCATACAGAGTAGTTTCACTGCCCTAAAAATCCTCTATCCTCTGCCTATTCATCCCTCCCTCCTCCAACCCTTGTCAACCACTGATATTTTTAGTGTCTCCTTAGTTTTGTCTTTTCCAAAATGTCATATAGTTGGAATCATACAGTATGTAGCTTTTTCAGATTGGCTTCTTAGTAATATGCATTTAAGTTTCTTCCATGTCTTTTCCAAGATTTTTTAAAAAGAGTAGTAAGATCCTATTCTCATCCCCCAAGTAACTGTGTTGTGAAATCAACATGCTCACTTAAGCTTGGTATCTGGGATGTTCATTAAGTTGAGACCCTTCTCCCCACCTCTCCAGCCTGTGCTTAACTTTCTAGTTTTCTGGTTTGCCTTTCAATTTCATGCTGGAACCGGAGCCCTGTCCTTGACCTTACAATGATTAGCAGCTTATCTTTGAAAGTCCCAGCCCCAGGTTGATGGACCATGTCTTGGAAATCTCAATAGTTGAATAGTCCACATCTGCTTCTAAACAATTAACCTACGAGATTGAAGACATATGATCTGCCTGATGGTTGGTACAGAGCTTTGTTGTCTCATGTTCCCAGCACCTGGACATGAATATCAGCCCTGATTGAAACCCAAGTTCCCTCATTTCCTTGAACTTTATTATTTCAACTGCTAGTTTTACCCTTGGGGGCAAGTCATACCACCTGGTTAGTATCCCCAGCTCTAGACTCTTCCATTCTCTGCTATCATTACTCTTATTGCTGCCCTGCTTGTGATCCCAGTGTGCAGAGAACCCATGTGAGTTATAGCCCTGCACATCTGCAGTTCAATTATAATTGATGTTCATAGGCATGTCCCTAAGTCACTACGGGAGCAAAAGGTGCCTTCTAAATCATCAAGGAAAGAATAAATTGTGTTCAGTAAAATTTTATTGTGCTCATATTTTCATCTTTAAAATCTGGTAAACCACGTAGGAAATATGGTTAGCCCTATATTATTCATATTCATCAACAGGCCATTCATGAATAGCTTAAAATTTACTGCCTTAGGAAAGAGCTAGATGATTGAATATTTCATTTTATATCTGGGTATTTGAAATCATGAACACAAATTTCAAACAGAATTTACTATAGCAGGAAGATAATTTCTAGCACATAAGTCCCCAGCTCCTTGGCCATTCATGCCAACAGTCTCTAGTACCTGCTGATTTTTTTGTTTCAGTTATTGACATCTACAGCCTTCTAGCTCAATTCCTTTTATTATTTGAAGAATTTTTTAGCGCCTGGTTCACCACTTCTCCTTCAAACGCTATCTCCTCGATAATTCTAAATAATGAAATATTCACATCACAGCAGCCAGAAGTTCTCACTAAATAGGCCATGAGTTACCTTACACTCAGTGCAGGTAGTGTGGCTGTACGACTGGTGCTAGCTGATGAAATGGTGAATGGAAATGACAAGACATGTAAGAACCAATGTACCATTTTCTTGTTTCTCTTTTGGCAGAAAACGGACAAGACATTTTAGTGAGTACAGATGCCACATGTTGAGATGCAGAGCCAAAATTGGAAAGCTATCTGACTTTCTGAGTCACTCAATGGAGGTGGCAGCCTTGAAGAATACGTAAGGTACATCTTTGTGTGCATTAGAAACATGAGGATTTGTTTGTTACCACTGGAACATTGAGGTTATTTGTTACTGCAATATAGCATTACCGTACTGAACATGTAGTTGATCTACATGGAATCCTTTTGACTGGATTCTAATTTTTTTTTAATTTAAATTTATTTTATTTTATTTTGTAGTTTACACCTACAGTACCTGGTCTTCCTAGGTGGTCTCCCATCCCAAGTACTAACCAGGCCCGACCCTGCTTAGCTTCCCAAATCAGACGGGATTGGGCTCATTCAGGGTGGCATGGCCATAGACCTGGATTCTAATTATTATCTAATTGTTCCTACTATATATTCCAAGTCCTTCCACTCATACACTATCTTGGATGAGCATTTCAAATCTTCCACATTTTCATCACCACATCCACTAACCTGCTTGCCTCTTTATCTATCTATTCTGCTATTTCTCATGCCTCTTTAGATGAACTGTCCTTGCTCCTAAGGACAACCCCATTATTTGTGTACTAGGTCCTGTTCTTTATGCCTACTCAAGGTTATTCATGCTGTAACTGTCTCCCTTTTCTCCTGCATCGTGAATTTCTCTCTTTTGCAGAAGTCATTCCATTAGCATGAAAACATGGTCTGCTATCTCCTATCTTAGAAAGAAAGACACCCGATATCTGATCTCAGAAGCTAAGCAGTGTCGGGCCTGGTTAGTACTTGGTGGAGACCGCCTGGGAAGACCAAGTGCCAGGCATAAACACACACACACACACACACACACACACACACACACAAACAGAAAAATCTCACATAACTATGTACATTCTTATAATTGTCTCACCATTTCTCTGCTCCCCTTTTTGGCTCAACTCACATAATGGGTAGTCTACACATCCCCTCCCCCTCTTTCCACCTGAATTCCTTCTAATTAAAGATTTATACATACAACTCCAATGAATTAGTTCTTTTCAAGATGTTCAACTTCCCCATTACCAAGTCCAAAAACCAGTTCTCCATTTTCATCTTACTTCATCATTTGACATAATTTATCTTTTATATGTATTGAAATACTCTCTTTACTTGGATTATAATACATCACTCTTTCTTGGTTCTTTCTACTTAATTATCTTTTCCTTCTTAGTTTCTCTTGCTTCTCATCTTTCAGACCTTGTGTCATGTTTGTATAACATGAGGCTCAATTTTCATTCCTTTCACCTTCTCTTATCTTTCCTGACTCTTTCTTCTGATTCCATGGCTTTAAATAATATTTATACTGACTATTCCCAAATATGTCTCCACCCCAGACTTGATATTCAAACTCCAGAGTAAATGCATAATTATGGAAAACTCAATGTAAAGAACACAAAGTACTACTGAATTTTATTTTTGCTTTTCATTCTATAAATGGAAGTGCGAGAGAGTAACTTTTGCCATACAAACTATACAATGAGTCTCTAAAAAATTCAAGTAATTTTATTTGAATTTTTGAGGTATTTGAATACTCTAAGAGATGAGGAGAGGCCACTTATACTCATAATTAATTTCCAAAGCATTAAGATTGAACTTAGGTGAACCTGTTCATTCCTTCCATCAGAGACTAGGATCAAGTTAACTTTGTCTGATTGTAGTGTATATGCTAAATGCCTTTTCAGTTCTCTGTCTGAACACAGATATGGTCCTTATTCTTCATTGCTTTTTATTTTTCAGTTATTACTTTTTGGGTGGCCAAACTTTCCCCACAGCTCTAAGAAGATACAGACAAAAAGTGTAAAATACATTAGCCAGTAGTTCTGAGACAGATTACAATTTAAGTAATTAATGCCAGGTTCAGTACCTTGTGTTTAAAATTTGAGCTCTTGAATATAAATTTAGAAAAATTTGTGTTGGCTCCAGTTCTGCAATGATATTTTAAACTATATTGGCTTCCCGTTGAAAAACCTGTGTAAGCAGAGAAAATCATTCACAATTATAACACTCTTAAAATCAGAAAATATGGTCAATAATAATCCAGAATCTTGGAGGTATTTGTTTTAACCAAGTTTGGATGGGGCTCTTACAACACAGTGGGAAGAATGCTAAATTAGAAATCATGGTACCTGCCACCAAATAGTGACTCTGAATGAGTCACTTCTCTGTGGGCTTTAGCTACCTCATTTAAAAAATGAGGTTGAACTTAGCGGTTTGTAAGTGTCCTTTCAGATACCAGCATCCTAGGACCTGCTTTTTTTCTCTATCTTTACAAAGATGGATGAGATTAAATATGAACTTATGCTTTCTTTTTTTGTATTATGTTATAAACTTTTCAGGCTTGTGCTTGTGACTTCCCCTACTTCTGGTAGAAAGCAAACTCTACTTTTATGTTCTTTGAAGTGAAGTCCGTTTTTTCTTGTTCTAGTTTCCTTCTGGCTTTATTAGGCTGTGCATCCCCTCTTTTGAAAGATGTCCCTCCTCTGCTCCCAGCCATTCTCTTGGTTCTTCCATGTTCTTAAATAATTCCTTCCCTTTTTCATAATGATTATGAAATCAAGCTGTTCCAACACTAGGAGACTTTTCTTCTGATCATGCCTGATTGTTCTCAGAGTTGGGCATGTGACCAAACTAGATAAAATTTTTTCCTATATTTGTTAAAACTGGAGATGAGGGGTGGGGAGGCATTTCCTCACTTGTGATGAAGTTGCAAAATAGGAAGCAGGTGACTTCACATTCCATTGTTCCCTGCTATGCGGAGAAAGTTGGTCTAACAGCATGATGTGACACAATGAGGAGCCAAGGCAAGAGATGACAGAGATGGCCTTGGTGGTGTCTGAGTCTGTGGCCAGCTGAATCACTCTACTTCCTGCAGTTATAGGAGCCTTCAATAAATTTTAGTTTTTGCTTAGTTTGAATTTAGGTTTCTGTCTATTGCAACAAAGATTAATTACTGACTTTTAATTTTATGCCCAGTCAGATAAGAAAATTTGTGGTGAAAGAAGTAGTCATTTTTTTCTTTTTTCTTTTCTCTACTCCCACACCTTTTTAAGCTATCAAAATAATTCAGGACATATGGAAGTATTCTGGTATGAATTAGTATCAATCTCATTCAAAAAATGGCTTACTTTTATTTTTGCCCATTCTTCTCCTTTTCTTCCTTCTTTTGGAAATCTTCCTTGGCTCCCTGACCCCAGGAATGAAGATTTGACCCAAGATACCATAATCATGTTCTTTATGGCTCTGTAGCACAGTGAGCACTACACCAAATAGGGCCTTCCCCTGGATTTCTTCAAAGTGGACCAGAACAGATTCCTCTGAGACTCTTGGGACACAGAATTGCTATCACTTGAGTATGATGTGTCCATGGCTCTGTTGTCCATATACAAGGTTGAAAAAGTTCATCTTCAGTGGGAGAGAATTAATCTGGTAGACAGTCAGACAAAAATTTTGGAAAGGAATATTCTTAATGTTTTGAAACTTCTGATTCCAGTTATCACCAACTAGAAGCCCACCATCACAGCTGGGTTCTTCAGAAGCAGATGCTGTGATGGGGTTTGGCATGCTGTATATGTTTAGGAATCAATGCTCATGGATTATACTTTGGGGAGGACACGTACTATCTTGCAGGAAAGAGGTCTCTGCATTGTCTTCAATGAAGGGAGGAATGCCATTTCTTAATAGGAATTGGATTGGGCCCAGAAAAATTGTTTTACAAACCTGCAGGTCATTTTGACTCATGGTAAAGTTGAGAACCACAGTCTTAGAATATCAATATTATTTAACAATAACCATTGAATAACATGATCCTCTTAGTTACAAAGTCCCAGCACCTCTCAAATACCTGATACATCATATCAGCTAATGCATTCCCTTCTACTGGTATACCATCCCAATTCACCACTATTGTGAGTATTAACCATTGGACCTCTACCTTGTGCCAAGAGCCAAGTGATCGAGTCCTTTTTTGCTAAGGCTAATTTAAGGTAGGATTCTCCCACTTGGAACTGAATGATTACTGTCCAATACACCTGAAATGCCTAAGTGTACCTATGGGGAATGTATTTTTTATTAATATTAATAATAATAATCATTTAGTACTATACAATCATATAGCACATTGCTGCTTACAAAGTGCTTTTATTATGTTACTTCATGTGATCATAATGATAAAACTGTGAAAGGAAGGGCAAGGCTGATTCTATCGTAGATGCATATGGCTCTCTGTATCTTTGGATTATATTTAGTTTTTCTTTCATTATGATATAAAACATAATAATGTGAAATAATGTAGAAACTTCTGGTTCACAGTAGTGCAAGACGCTCTCATTCTTTCATTGCCTTTAATTGAAAGCTGCTTCTATAATCTCAGGAGGAATGAAAAGATAAAGACCTGTCCTCAGACTTCCTCAGAGGCCTTTTCTGCAGGACATGCTGTCACTGAGATGACACTATCCATCTACAAAGCATATGACAGTATTCAATGACAATATTTCCCACATTCTCTCTGGATGTACGTCTAGTTTCCAAATGACACACATGATTCTATCATTCTGGCAGCTCTCACATTCAATAGTAATCACTGCTCTCAACTAACTGTGATTTACATCAGTTGTTAAGACAGATGAACAGATTTTTCCATTGCATAGTTTCTGTATTTTGCATCTACATTCTTGGTCTGTAGTTCTTTTAAAACTGAAATCAGTAGTCACTACTCCTATAGATACTTTGTAGATATTTTAACCAATCAACCAGAAAACATTTGTTTAAACACATAATATAAGATTGATATTAAGTTAGATATGATGGCAGTGAAACAAAAATGCATAAGACATCGCTGAAGTCTAAAAACTACTATCTACTGAGGTGAATTTCATAGGTTGGTTTCTCTAGACTCTAGTTTGATGTGGGAATTCTTGTGCACGTGAGTCATTGAGGGTATGTTCTCAGAAGAGCCCTACAAGAGAGTGAGGAAAACAGGATGGGGCAAGGGAAGAAGCTAGTTAAGAGTGTGGTTTTATAAAACATGTAGCTTCAGATTGTTCTCACTGCCAAACCCTGGAGATCAAATCATGCAACAGAGTTTGTCCTACACAGAGAAGAGGGGGCTGGCCTATTTTATCCTTTATACTAGTCAGTTATTGGCTGTGGGTGGCCTCTAAGGAAAGATGACATAACTCTTCAGATATCTTGAGTAGAGTCGATTCCCATCACCAAGGGCAATCTTCTGCAGAAGGCTGCAAGTATGAAATTTTAGCAGCCAACAACTGCAGCAGCTTGGCAATTGGTGCATGAGCCTGGTGAAGGGGGATCAGACAGGGCAGCAACAGCATCTCATGTATAAAAAATAATTACCTATAATTCTAATAATAATGATAGTGTTGTTAATCATATTATATATGTTATATAATCAATTGTATAGTGCTTACTTTATGTCAGACACAATATTAAGTGTTTCATAGCTCTCAACACATTTAATCTTCACAATAGCCCTGTGAGATACATAATATTATCCCCCATTTTATAGATGAGGAAACTATGAATGGCCATGATCTGGGAAATAGTGTAGAAAACAAGGGCCAGAAAAACTTGGGCACAGTGGAAAATGTAATCCAAACAATGTGTCTATGGGGAAAAAATAGGCTAGACCTGATGTTTTTCTGAAAAATGACTTTTCAGGTAGATGTGGTTCTGACACAGGTAAGAATTGGGAGGCACACTGATAATGAGGCTACTGATGATAATATTCTACCATTTATAAAACACACACACCAACGATCTAATTAAATTTCCACAATAACCTGGTAAGATAGGGTTTGGATTTTAGAGAAATGAAGACTAATAATCAGAGTGTTTGTGATCAACTTAATGGCAGTCAGGAGAGGTGTCCTAGCTAGGTCTCTAGACAAGATCTTTACTGCCCAGTTTGGAATGTTTTCAGTAGTTACAAGTGTAAGTAGAAAAGGTAAAATAAGTTTGAAGAGTATTATGGACTGAATTGTGTCCCCACAATATTCAAGTGTTGAAGCCCAAACTACCAGTGTGACTTATTTAACCTCAGTTACCTCTTTAAAGGCCCTATCTCCAAAAAGGCTCTTTAAAGAGGTAACTAAATTTAAATATGGTCATAAGGGTGGGCTTTGATCCAAAAGGACTGGTGTCCTCATAATAAGAGGAAGAGACATCATGTATATGCATACGGAGGAAAGACCACGTGAGGACACAGCAAAAATGTGGCCTCTTACAAGCCAAGCAAAGAAGCCTCAGGAGAAACTAGTCCTGCTGGCCCCTTGACCTCAAAATTCCAGTCTCTAGAATTGTAAGAAAATAGCTTTTGTTGTTTAAGCCACACAGTCTGTGGTACTTGTTACAGCAGCCTTAGCTAACTGCCACAAAGGCCAATGTTAAAGAGAACTAGTGACTGAAACAATCATCACTGAGTATATTGAACATACCTTTGAACATCAAAATATATCTGATCAATAAATATAATTCTATCTAATATACTAATTATATAGTTCGCTAGGGTTGCCATTATAAAGTACCACATATTGAGTGGCTTAAACAACAAAAATTTATTTTCACACAATTCTAGAGACTAGGAGTTCCAGATCAAGATGTTGGCAGGTTTGGTTTCTTCTGAAGTCCCTCTCCTTGGCTTGTAGATGGCCATCTTCTCCCTGTGTCTTCAGATGGTCTACCCTCTGTGCCTGTCTGTGTCTTAATTTCCTCTTCTTATAAGGACATCAGACATATTGGATTAGAACCCACACTAATGATCTCATTTTAATTTAATCATGTTGTTAAAGATCCTATCTCCAAATACAGTCACATTCTGAAGTAATGGGGATTTGGGTTTTGACATATGGATTTTAGGGGGAAACAATTCAGCCCATAACACTGACCCTTTCTGGAAAAACTCAAAGTGCTTTCTAGATGTAATATGTCCCTCTCCTGAGAAAATTCACCTAAAAAAAAAAAAAGGAAGTGTTAATTCAGTTTCCATCTGTTGTATCTTGCTTTGTACCAAGTGACTTTGCGAAAAAAATGCACAGCTGATTGGATCAGTGGCTGAATCAGAGGGAGTCGTGAAGAGGATGACCTGTTATGAGAACTCTCCCTAATAGCATTGCTTTTAACTGAGCAGAGAAATTCAACCCAAACATACCCTTTCTTTTGGTGGGTCCGAATTCATAACATTCAAAGAGACAGAAGTAAGAAATAGAAGGTAAAGCCGAGACAGAAAGATGCTGAATCATAGGAATGCTGAAGTGATTGAGCTGGGAGCCAAAGATGCCTTCTGTGCTGAAAGTGCCTCTTTGCCCTAAGATCCATTCCCTATACTTCCCCTGCATTAATCTATATCACTCATCTCTGGTTATGCTAAGCCAGTGGAAATCACAGGTAGATTTCACTGCAAGAAGAAAGGAAAAGTCAGGGTATTTCCCCCATTTTTCCTGTCTTAGTTGGTGTCTCAGGCAGAGGCTCTATTAACTTCACGATCTAGTTCTGCCTGAAAGCACCTTCTTTAATAGTCACAGGCAGGCCCAACATGGTTCCATTTCCTTCAGGTGGCCATGCTTTGTGGATTCCAGTAACACCATCTTCTCTGTTTGTCTCATCAGCCCTCAGTGTGATAGCAGATTGTAGTTTTTAATGGGCTCCACCATTTCCTGTTGGGCTTCTCAACTCTTTCATCACTTGTGAAATTAATTTCTTCTACTTGAAATATCTAGACTAATTTCTGGACCATAGTTTCATCCTTATCAAAATGGCAAATTGTTTAATCAGAGTGTCACAGAAAGGTTTAGGATAAGAGAAGATCCTAACAGTAATATCCTTGTCATTTACGTTTGTATTTACCACCTGGAATTCTTAGAGTAGGCCTCAGTGGGAAAGGCATACTCTGTTTGGAATAACGACCTATTTCACAGATCCTGTAACATTTCTTTAAGATTCTATCCCTTTCAATTACTCAAACAATGGAGATAATTTTTTAAATTATCTCTATTTCTATATAGCCTCAAAGTTAACTTTATAATACTATTGCTTCAGAACCATGGGGAAAAAATCTTGAATAGCAGCCTGATCTATCATGAAGAGGCATGGGCTACCTGGGTAAAAAGGCACCCATAATTTTTAAAAGCTCCATAGATGCTTCTGATACACATCTAATGCAGAGAAATATTATTATAGATTGGACGAATAATACGTCTTTCAACATTTTTTCCAGTAATTACCTTGGTTGTGCAGTAGATTTTCAGGCTCCAAGTTGACCCATGATATTAAAAGCATATTTGGAAATACGAATATGATTTGGCATTATTTCAAATTAAATTCATATGAAGGCTTTGTTTCAAATGAAATTCACTTAAAGGAATTTATCATGTTCTATGGAATATCCGTGGATAGAGCTTGATGGTCAAATCCCAGACCAAAGTCAAGTCATGAGGAAGATGGCTGTGTAACATGCTTCTTATACACAGCTCTGCTGGGAGGGACCAGGACAACCCAATTCATCTGTAGTATATCATGGGAGTAGAGTGACTAAAATCCAGTTGAACAGAAAAACTACCAAAGCTCTGGTAGTAGAAGACTGGTGAGTAAGGGGAATAAACAAATCTTCCTAGGTATGGGGTAGACAATAAGAGGGACGACTTACTAAAAAAGAAAAAAAAGCCTTTGATTTGTACTGAGGGAAGATCAGCTAGAGCTCACCTGCTCTCAGTTTTGGAAAGCTGTGGCAAACCTAGAGAGAGGTAGAGATAGTCCTGGTTAGGAGATTTCTTACATAAAGGATCAGAAAGTTTCCTGGAAACAGCAAATTCTAAGGGAATGAGAGAATCAAGAGGCAATAGGGACTTTCCACCATGTGGCATTTTCTTGTGATTCTTGCTTTGGACTTGATTTTCACATCAAGCCTGTCTAAGGGAATCTTTGGAGAAAAGGAGCAGTCAAGAGATGGTGGAGCTGGAGCTTCCACATGGGCAGAACGGGGAGCAGAACCAGGAGTGTGAGCCTGAGAGTTTTCACAAACACGCTGGAGCCTTATGTGGTCAGTTTTGCGTATGCTCTATTTTTTTAAAGTTGATGCTTCTTTTTTACAGAAGAAAAAATACTAAATCCTAGAAAAAATGTCAGTATATTTTACTTAAATGATAACTGATCCAAATGATCTGTGGTGTTATTTCAACAATAATGGCATTATGGCAATTGCATAGATAACATTTTACTAACGTATTTGGAAGAGTTATTTGCAGTTATTTTATTAACATTTTGTATTTATGGTATAAGGCTACCAAGAGAAATTATTTCATGTTGATGAGAAAAATAAGGGAAAGACTGTAGTTTTTTTCTTCAACTTTAATAGTTTCAATGAAAGGGCCTCAAGGCATATGTTTCTTTGAGATAAAATACATTTGCATCACCGTCTTTCCCCTCACATCACGAGTCTCTGCTTTCACCCCCTTGGATGTCGGCTCAGAGGCATGTCTTATCTCTTCCTAACATGCAACCTGCCATGTTATATTTCTTAAATGAATGGAAACCTTGTTTAAACAGGGGAGAAACATAATGATCACCTCACCTGTTTAAATAACTGCATGAGCATGCTTTGGCCATCATCATTAAAAATGTGTTTACTTGGCAAGTTCTACTGCTGTATGAATTACTCTATAAGCATTCCCCACAATAGTTATTAGGAGATGGAAATATAGTTAAGTAACTACTTCCACATGTATTTTAAAATTAAAGATGGCAGTTTAATAAAGTGAAAAAGGAATGGGTTTTGGAGCTAGAGCTTAATTCTGATTGTAGTTTTTCCATTCACTTCTTGTGTAACTTTGGGCAAGATATTTGACCTTGTTAGGGCCTCAGATGCTTCATCGATAAAATGAGAATAAAATCCACTTTATTAAGCTATATTGAGAAAGAGATGTTATACGAAAGCACCTAACAGCAAACTCAATTATCAAGGCACAACATAATTTTTTTGCTTTTTTTAGTGTTTTCGTTTTCATACTTTTAATTCTTCTACTTTGAGAATTCATTTGTAATATTGTATTTTATGATATAGAGGTTTAAAGCTGACTTTGTCAGTATTTTCCAAGAGTCAGTCAAATTTGCATTTTCCTAAGGTAACAGAGAAACACGAGTGAGAATAACTGTTGAACTGGTGATTTGGGTAAGTCATCTTAGCTCTGGTTGTTTTCTCTTGCTTTTTTGATCACTTAGCATCATCTTTCCATTTTAATTTTAATATTTCCAAGTTTTCAATGCAAACATTTTCTAGTTCCATAGAAAACAGTCCAGAACTTATATGCCAGAAAGGACTAAATGAGTGGCAACAGTCTGAATATTTGCAAAAACAGTTTGACAATTTAAGTTTGAAGAGAAAGGGGCATGAGTAATGTGCATCAAGAAAATCCTTATGGGCACAAATTCAAGCTGCTTGACTTTTTCAGAATGGCCAGTTTACAGTTTTAAAGGACCCACATGAAGTACACTTCAATAGAGGATAATATAGAGGTTAATGAGATCACTGCGGCTGGCAAGGTCAGCAGGGATGCTGGCTGGGGAATGAAAACACGTTCCCAGACTTCATTTTCTTCTTAACGGGTATATTCTGTGTTTTCAACTGAATACCTATCATTTCATAGATCTAAAAAGAAACTGGGTTTAGAAGCAGTGTGATGTCCTAAAAGGATATGAGTTTTGAAGTAAGATATACTCCTGAGGTCATATACCAGCTGGATACACTGAAGGAAGTCATGTACCTATCTGTGCCTTGATATCTGAAAAATAGGGGCAGTGCCATTCAATTGGCTGGCCAGTTGCAAGAATTTAAGTGACATAATGCATGTAGGAGTTCCTGGCATATATTAGGTTCTTAAAAGTCACTGTTTTTGTTTGTTTGTTTTGTTTTTTAACTATTTTCACTAATGATATTCCTATTTATAATTTTAATGGTTAAAACGACCAAGAGGCCAAGGAGATTTGGAAACCTCTCAGAGTTCTCACGAAGAAATCTTTTAAGGACTTCTGTGAAGTAATATCATGAACATATGGGGTAGATTTCTCATTTGAACACACTGTGGCCTCAGGATTAAGATTAAAATTACTGACTATTACTCACCCTGGAGTTTGACAGGAGTTCAACGCCTTTGATCTGACTGAGTTTGACATCACTGAAGAGCCAGGAAATGTTAGATGAAGAAATTTATCTGCTTCCAAGCCTTCGGAAACCATCAGATTTAAAGTTCAGGGCTATACATATAGCTGACCTATTGTGAGCTTTACCATGGAGACTTAATACTGTGACCATTTTTTTCTTCTCACTTCCATTTACATTTCTGGTGGCACTTCTTAGAGATTAAATCACTAGTTCAACCAAAGCATTTTCTTCAGCATCATTCTTTAGCTCATTTCCAAAGTTATTCTACAGTTGGATGAGGTTCAGCTGCTTCTGAGAGACTGTTGTTTGACGTTCAGATTCCATTCGCATGAGCTTATCCTTCATAACTCATAGATGATCATTAATAATAAATGCTGTCATAAGTATGTTATGTGAAAAATAATTTTTAAGAGGCTGAACTTCTACAGCAAGACCTATTAGACATTTACTCCATTAGCTGTAGTTAGACATTTAAGTTATAAACTTATTGCCTCTCAGAATTATGCTCAATCTCTTTCTCAGTCTTTCTGATGAGATTTCTCATTTTAATGCAGTTGTATAGTAAAACCAAAGATTTAGAAAAATGTCAGAACTGAGAGTTCATTAGTCCAACTTCCTGAATATACTGATAAAAATATTTTCTTTCAAAGGTGATTTTCAAAGCATACATATTTCATGAAAGATAATAAGACTGTGTTAATATATGAAAGGCTACTTGAGGCCAAGGCCAAATTTAAGAATAGGAAACGAAGTTGCTTATGTGTCCTTTGAAGGTTAGGCAATGGGGAAAAGTATGTCTTAGTGGAAAATATTTTTGATTTCAACAAAATGAGATTCAACTCTCACTTCTACTAGTTATGTGACCTAATTACTTAATTTTATAAAGCCTCAGTACCTTTATTTTATAAATGAAAATAAGAATATGGGGATGTTATAAATATTACAGTAAATATGAAAAGCCCCTAAGGCACACCTAAAATATTGCATATCTTCAATAAATGATAATTATAAACACTCATAATAACCAAATAACCAAAAACATATTGTGGGTCTGAATCATCATGATTCACAAAAACTATGCCCTTTGAGAAACAGAAAATGATAGATAATTCTAAAGGCCCCACTACTAGTCCAGACTTACAGACCAACCTTAGCAAATGATATTTGAGTCAAATATCATTGACTAAAGGTCTTGGTGTACTCTGTGTAACAAGATGACATTAGATAACACCAAACGGTCCAGGTCATGAAGTAGAATATAACCGTGAACGATGCGAGCTCTAGCGGTAGAGGACATGGGGTTTACATCCAGGGTCTTCCACTTCTTATTTATGTGAATATACACAGTGTATATATATATACAGTGGAAAGTACACATAACATGAATTTTATCATCTTAATTATTTTTAAGTACACAGTTCAGTGGTATCAAATACACTGAAAATATTGTGCAACCATAACTATCATCTGTCTCAAGAACTCTTTTCATCTTGCTAAATTGAAACTCTACCCATTAATAATAATTTCCCTTTCCCCCTTCTCCAGCCCCTGGAAACCATCATTCAATTTTATCTCTCAACAAATTTAAATTAACTGCATTAGCTATCTCATGTAAGTGGAATCATACGGTATTTGTCTATTTGGCACTGCCTCATTTCAATTAGCATAACATCCTCAAGGTCCATTCCTATTATAGCATGTGTCAAAATTTCCTTCCCTGTTAAGATCGAATGGATTCCATTTAATGTATTTATCCATTTTATGTATTTATCCATTTAGTTTATTCATCAGTCCCTTGATAGACACTTGAGTTGCTTCTGCCTTTTGGCTATTGTGAACAATGCTGCTATGAATAAGAGTGTATAAATATTTTTGAGACTTTGCTTTCAATTCTTTTGGGTATATGTCCAGAAGTGGAATTGCTGGATAATGTGGTAATTCTATTTTTTATTTTTTTGAGGAAGTATCATAATTTTTTTCCATAGTAGCTTGAGTGAGGGTGCTGCCATTTAATGCTATAGATTCCAAAGGAAAATAGACAGATTTGAGCAGGGGTAGGTAGAAAATAATTTAATTTAGAAACATACTGGCTAGGAGGTTCAGATGTCTCATCCATTTATGTGTATATGGTATGTAGCTCAGTGGAGAGATCTAAGTTTGAGAGTTATGATGATATATTGTCATTGAAAGACATGGGAAGGGGTGAGATAATGCAGGGAATAAATGAAGGGACAAGAGAAGTATGTCTGAGACATCACTGAGAAGCGAAAACATTTATTTGTTGGGCAGAGCAAGCAGAGTCCGTGGAGGGGCCAAAAATTTGGGAGAAAAGCCAGAGCATGTGGTGTCAATAAGAAATGAATGAGACTATTTTAAATCATTGTCCTTGGTATATAAAGCAACTGATTAGACATAAAAGTGGAGATCTAAGACATTTGCCCTGTTTTGTGTTGTGTGAGAGGTTGATGACATTGGCATAAAATGTTTCAGTGCAGGAGTTGGGACAAGTCACATATCTATGAGCTGAAGAGTAAAGAGGAGGTAAGACTGTAATGTTAGCACAGAGAAAGTTTCTAGTAGAGTTTGGCTGTAAGAGGGAGGAGGAATGGAAACAAGGCAAAAAATCTAGCAATAGAACATATGTGATAGTAAAAAAGCACTAAATCTCTGTCCTTTATGGTGCCATTAACCATTTGGGATAGGGCTAATGCCACCGAAAAACTAAATTTCATATTTTATTTAATTCCAATTAATTTAATTGAAATAAATACATGTGTCTAGGGGTGACCATAGAGGATAGATCAGGGAGCATGGGATCTATAGAATGAAAAACAAGTTATTGAGGCATATTGAAGGAGGATTTTGTTTTTGTTGTTTTTAAGTTAGTAGAGACTTGTACAATTTTATTTTTGTATTTTTTTTCAATTACAGTTTACATATAATATTATATTAGTTTTAGGTGTACAACATAGTTATCAGACATTTTTTGTAACTTACAAAGTGATCACCCCAATGTCTATTACCCATCTGACACCATACATAGTTATTGCACTGTTATCAATTATATTTCCTATGCAGTACTCTACATACCTGTGACAATTTGTATATCTTATTCCCTGCAGCTTTTCCATCTACCTCCCTATACTCTCTCCCTTCTAACAACCATCAATTTGTTCTCTGTATCTGTGAGTTTGTTTCTGTTTTGTGTTTGTTTATTTTGTTTTTTAGGTTCCACATATAAGTGAAAATATATGTTGTTTATTTTCTTTGTCTGACTTATTTCACTTAACATGATACTCTCTAGGTTGATCTGTGTTGTCACAAATGGTGAGATTTCATTTTTTTTATGGCCAAGTAATATTCCATTGTTTATATGTACCACCTCTTCTTTATCCATTTGTCTATAGATGGACACTTAAGCTGCTTCCTTATCATGGCTATTGTAAATAATGCTGCAATAAACATAGGATTACATATATCTTTTCAAATTAGTGTTTTGGATTTCTTCAGCTAAATTCCAAGAAGTAGAAGTGCTGAGTCATATGATAGTTCTATTATTAATTTTATGAGGAAAAGCCATACTGTTGTTTGTAGTGTTTGCACCAAATGCAATCCCACCAACAATGCAAGAGTGTACCCTTTTCTCCGCATCTTTGCCAACACTCGTTTGGTGATTTTTTTTTATGATAGCCATTCTGACAGGGTGATGTAATTGGATTTTTTTTTATGGAGGATATTAAGTTCTATAAGTTCCTTATATAGCTTGAATATTCACCCTTTATTGGATGTATCATTGGTGAATATCTTCTGCCATTCAATAGGTTTTCTTTTTGTTTGGTTGATGATTTCCTTTGCTGTGCAAAACATTTTTAGTTTCACATAGTTCCATTTGTTTATGTTTTCTTTTGTTTCCCTTACTGGAGGGGACATATTCAAAAAGATATTACTACGGGTGATGTCAGAAATTTTACTGCCTATGTTTTCTACTAGTTTTATGATTTTGGGTCTTATATTTAAGTCTTTAATCCATTTTGAGTTTATTTTTGTACATGGCGTAAGAAACTGATTCAGTTTCACTCTTTTGCATGTCTCTGTCTCGTTTTCCCAGCAGCATTTATTGAAGACACTGTCTTTACCCCTTTGTATATTCTTGACTCCTTTGTTATAGATTAAATGACCACGTAGACATGGATTTATTTCTGGGTTCATCTATTCTATTGTATTGATCTACTTGTCTGTTTTCTGCTAATACAATGCTGTTTTGATTACTATAGTCTTGTAGTACAATTTGATATCAAGTAGTATGATACCTTCAACTTTATTCTTGTTTCTTAAGATTGCTTTAGGTAGTGTAAACATTTTAATGATGTTAACTCTTCCTATCCATGAACAGAGTATATCTTTCCATTTCTTTGTATCTTTTAAACTTTCTTTCTTCCGTGTCTTATAGTTTTCTGAGTATAGGTTTCTTACCTCCTTTGTTAAATTTATTCCTAGTTATTTTATTCTTTTTGATGTAATTGTAAATGGGATTATTTTCTTAGTTTCTTTCTGATAGTCTATTATTGGTGTATAAAAATGCAACTGATTTCTGAATATTAATTTTGTATCCTGCTACTTTTCAGAATTGATTTATTAGTTCTAATAGTTTTTTGGTGGATTCTTTAGAATTTTCTATATTGTATCATGCCATCTGCAAATAATGACAGGTTTAGCTCTTCTTTTCCAATTATGATGCCTGTTTTTTTTCTTGTCTAACTGCTGTGGCTCGGATTTTCAACACTATGTTTAATTGGAGTGGTGAAAGTGGACATCTTTGTCTTGTTACTGATCTTAAGGAAAAAACTTTCACTTTTTACCACAGAGTATGGTGTTTGCTGTGGGTTTGTCATATATGACCTATATTATGTTGAGATATGTACTCTCTATCCCCACTTTGTTGAGTTTCTATCATAAATGGATGCTGAATTTTGTCAAGTGCTTTTTCTACATCTATTGATTTGATCATATGATTTTTATCCTTCATTTTGTTTATATGGCGTGTCACATTAATTGATTTGCAGATATTGAACAAGCCTTGCATCTTGAGAAGAAATCCCACTCGATCATGGTGTACAATCTTTTTAATGTATTGCTGAATTTGGTTTGCTAAAATTTTGTTGAGAATTTTGCATCTTTGTTTATCAGGGATACTGGCCTTTAATGTTCTTTTTTTTGTGTGTGTAGTGTCTTTGTCTGGTTTTGGTATCAAGGTAATGCTGGGGTGTAGAAAGAGTTTGAGATTCTTCCTGTCTCTTCACTTTTTTGAGATAGTTTGAGAAGGATAGATATCAATTCTTCTTTGAATGTTTGATAAAATTCACCTGTGAAGTCATCTGGTCCAGGGCTTTTGTTTGTTGGAAGTTTTTTGATTACTGATCAGTCTGTGCAGATTTTCTGTCTTTCTAATTCAGCCATGGAAGATTGTATGTTTCTAGGAATTTATCCTTTCTTCCAGGTTGTCCAATTTTGGGGCATATAGTTGTCCATAGTATTTTCTTATAACCCTTTGTATTTCTGTGGTATTGGTTATCATTTCTTCTCTTTCATTTCTGATTTTATTTATTGAGCTCTTTTTTTCCTTGAATTGGTCTAAAGGTTTATCAGTTTTTGAAATCTTTTCAAGGAACCAGATCTTGGTTTTGTCGATCTCTCCTATTGCTTTTTTTTAAACTTTATTTATTTCCACTCTCATCTATTATTTCCTTCATTCTACTCACTTTGGCCTTTGTTCCTCTTCTAGCAACTTTAGGTGTAAAGTTAAATGGTTTATTTGTTATTTTTCTTTTTTCTTGAGTTAAGCCTGTATTGCTATAAATTTCCCTCTTAGAACTGCTTTTGTTGTGCCCCATAGATTTTGGGTTGTTGCATTTTCATTTTCATTTGTTTCGGATTTATTTTGATTTTTTCCTTGATCTTGTCAATTCATTTATTGTTTAGTAGCCTGTTATTTAACCTCCACATGTTTGCATGAGTTTAGTTTTCTTCCTGTAATTAATTTCTAGTTTTATACCCTTGTGGTTAGAGGAGATGCTTGATATGACTTCAATCTTCTTAACTTTATAGAGACTTGTTTTGCGTTCTAACATGTGGACATCTATCCTGGAGAATGTTTCATGGGCACTTGAGAAAAATGTATATTCTGTTGCGTTTAGGTGAACTGTCGGAAAAATATCAATTAAATCCGTCTGGTCTAATGTATCATTTAAGGCCACTGTTTCCTTATTGATTTTCTGTCTGGATGATCTATCCATTAATGTCAATGGGGTATTAAAGTCCCCTACTATGATTGTATTACTGTCAGTCTCTCCCTTTATGTCCATCAATATTTGCTCTATATATTTAGGTGCTCCTTTGTTAGGTGCATAGATATTTATGAGAGTTATGTACTCTTGTTGGATTGATTCCTTTATCATTTTGAAATGCCCTTCTTTGCATCTTGTTACAGCCCTAGTTTTAAAGTCTATTTTGTCTGATAAACGTATTATTACCCTAGACTTTTTTGCTTATTTGTTTCCGTTTGCATGCTATATCTTTTTCCACACCTTTACTTTCAGTCTGTGTCTTTCGATCTCAAATACAATATATGTATGAGTCTTTTTTTTTAATCCCTTCATCCACATTTTGTCTTTTGATTGGAGCATTTAGTCCATTTAAATTTAAAGTAATTATTGATAGGTATATAGTTATTGACATTTTATTAATCGTTTTCTTATTGATTTTGTAGTTCTCTGTTACTTTCTTTTTCTCTTCTCTTGTATGTTGATAACTTTCTACAGTGCTGTGTTTGGATTCCTTTCTCTTTACTTCTTATCTCTATCGTGTATATTTTTGGTTTGTGGTTACCATGTGCTTCCTATATACCAAAATATCTTTATAACAGTCTATTTTAAGTTGATGGTCACTTAAGTTCAAGCACATTCCAAAATCACTACCATTTTTACTCACTCCCTCCATGTTTATATTTTTATCATTAGTTTTTACTACCTTGTGTGTGTGTTTGTGTGTATTCCTGAATTTATTGTTGTAATTACACTTGATCTTCCTATTTTTGCCTTTTAACCTTAATATATTATAACCTAATTATAAAGCCTTATTAGCTTTATAATTGGTTGATTCATTGCTTTTATTACATATTTGCCTTTGTCAGTGAGAATTTTTTTCTTTTCTATATTTTCTTGTTTGTATTTTTGATCTTTTTTTTTTTTAAAGAAGTCCCTTTAACATTTCTTATAATACTGGTTTAGTAGTGGTGAACTTCTTTTGTTTTTTTTCTTGTCTGGAAATTTTTTAATCTGTCCTTTGATTCTAAGTGATAATCTTGCTAGGTAGAGTAGTCTTGGTTGTAGGCACTTGCTTTTCATCACTTTGAATATTTTATGCTAATCCTTTCTGGCCTACAAAGTTTCTTTTGAGAAATCAGCTGACAGTCTTATGGGAACTCCCTTGTAGGTAACTAATTGCTTTTCTCTTGCTGCTTTCAAGATTCTTTCCTTGTCTTTAATCCTTGGCATTTTAATTATGATGTATCTTGATGTGGGTCTCTTGGGTTCATCTTGTTTGAGACTCTCTGTGCTTCTTGGACTTGTATGTCTATTCATTTCACCAGGTTAGGAAAGTTTTTCATCATTATTTGTTCAAGTAGGTTTTCAATCTCTCACTTTTTCTCTTCCTCCTCTGGTACCCCTATGATGAGAATGTTGGCACACTTGATGTTGTTGCAGAGGTTTCTTAAACTCTTCTCGTTAAAAATTTTTTTTTTCTTTTTGCTGTTTCAATTGGGTGCTTTCCTCTACCTTGGTTTCCAGGTTACTGATTTGATCCTTTGCTTCATCTAATCTATTTGATTACCTCCAATGTATTCTTCATTTCTTTCTTGGTTCTATTTTTTTTAATTTATATTTTTACATTTCCTATCTCTTCATTGAATTCTCACTGAGATCATCAATTTTTCCCCAAAGTTTATTGAGCATCCTGTAACCAGTGTTTTGAGCTCTGCATCTGGTAGATTACTTGTCTCCATTTTGTTCAGTTCTTTTCCTGGAGTTTTGTCCTGCTATTTCATATGGGAATGCTTCTTTGTCTCCTCGTTTTGACTGACAGCTTGTGTTTCTTTCTATGTATTAGATAGTTATGGTACATCTCCTAGTCTTGGCAGGGTGTCCTTATGTAGTAGGTGACCTATGGTGCTCAATGGCATAGTGCTCCAGGGGTGTCCCTTGTGTGGGTTGTGTATGCCCTCCTGTTGTAGCTGAGCCTTGATTGCTGTTAGGACATCAGTGGTGGGAGTAATCCGTAGGCTGACTGACTGTAAGGAATGGATATGACTACTGAGGACGAGTTGTTGTGCAGGGACTGATCCCATGCAGTGGGATTCACTTTAGTGGGGCTCTAATGCCTGCTGGGTCCACACTTGGGTCTGTCATTTGTGGAGCAGTTTGGGTTGTGCTCTGGGGTAATCTGAAGCAGGCTATCAGGTATGTTGTTTTAGGGGCCTTTTGAGATGGGCTCTGGTGCAGGCCAAGCTCAACTGCTGCCTGTGCCCAGCCTGAAGCCACCTGGTAAGAGCTACAAAATGATTTGTAGTTGGTTGCCACCTGTAATGGCATGGAGGTGCCTGGGAGAGTTAGGCTGTGAACAAGGCCTGGCTACCTCTAGTACCAATCTTGGGACCACTTAGAAAGAGGTATTGGGCATGCCAAGGCCAGCCACTGCTTCTTTGGGGTTTGTGGACCTTTGAGAGATTTTAGGAAAATCTGCAGCATGAGCTGAGACATGCTGTTTGTATGAAGAAGATGCTGGAAGAGGTTGAGTTGGTTGAGAAAGGGTCTCAGGGAATCTGGGCAAATGATGTTAGCCATATCAATGGAGAGCTCAGAATTGATGCTCACCTGTGCCTGCCAGTGGAGAGGGCTCAATATAGGAACAATGGCCTCTGCCAGCACTTCTTTCCCTAAAGAGAGCTGGTGACTTGTGCAATTTTAAATGCTGATGAGCATTAGGTGGCAAAGAGGAGGATTCGAAGTTGTAGGACAGGAGCAAGAAAGCAATAGGTAAAGTCTCGGAAAGAGAGGTCATAAGGTCAATGGGACCTAAAGCAGAGACGGATGTATTGGTCTCTTAGAATTCATGGGACCCTGACTCTACAGGAGGAAAAGAGGGAGTGTGATAGGTTTGGATACTATTAGGTATGTAGGTTGGTGGCAGGAACTTGAGTGGGTTTCCAGCTAATGGATTTCATTATCTCTAGGATGGGAATTGAGGTCATCTACTGTGAAGGAGGGTAAGAGTAGTATGTTAGAGGTTTCAAGAGAGTTGAGAAGATTTAGAACAGCTTTGTGGAGAAGACAGAAAGCTGACTAGGGAAACAGATAACGTTTGTTGAGCAATTTTTTTTTAGATGGGGAAACTGAAACATTGGGAGGTTATACCAGTTGGTCAATATCTCTCAAATCAAGACCAATTGGATCTTGAATCTTTCTGATTCCACAGCCACAGTTCTTAACACTGCTAATAAGTTGCCCCACTGAGCACCTTATCTGTGCTTCTTTTGACTCTTTCAACCTCCATCTTTTATCATATTTATTCATGTAAAAGCTTTGTTTCACTTAGTAATTTTCAGGGTGCAGGATCCATCCTCTAATTTATTCTTGTATTACTAAGGTGCTTTGCACGAGTCCATGTGCACAGAGAAGGTTCAGTAAACATTTGTTGAGTGAGTGAATGGCTGAATAAAGAAAGGAAAAATGTATGAGGCACAGCAAAAAAAAACCTTTTCTCTTACTTGAGTTAGCCTTCCTCATTCATATGCATAATTGTCTCTATTTCTATTTCACATTCTGTTTTAGTCATAGCTAGAGACTCTTCCTATTATAATGACTGTTTGGAGCAGCATGATTTAAAACCAAGTGAAGCAAAGCAGTGTAAAAAAGAAGGGCTGTTACTTTTTTGACTTTTTTTCTTTTAAAAAATGATTTTATTATTATTGTTATTATTTTATTTATTTATGTTTTTTGGAGTACAAACATGGCCTAAAAGCTGACACTTGGGAGGTTCCCTTTTCCCCAATAGAACTGACATCACAGAGTTTATGCCCTTATTTTTCATTCTCAAGGATATAAACAAACATTGGGATTGGCCAGAGCCCTGACCTTGTGGGTCACTAAGGCCCCCTGGAGTTAAATTTTAACTAAGATTTTTCTCCAGGGACTCAAATTTTATCATTTTGTGCTATATTTACCAATAATGTTATTCTTTATCTTTATCTTAGCAAATATTTAATTTGTTGAGAGAAAACATGTCATGAATGCATTACTCATGTTACCATGTTTTCCAAAGATCTTGGCAAATAGCTGAGATGAAACTTCTGGGCTTCTATTAATACAACTAAAAATAAAGCCAAGTGCCAAACTATAGTGAATTTAAAGGTGGAAGAGATGGATATTGTACAGAGACTAACAGAAACATGCTACATGATTTGATATGAACAGTTGATCAGTTATCAGTTATTTCTTTGCTAAGTTCTGCTTAGTTTTGCAACCAAAAAGTTTAAGAAATATGCAGCTATGAATCAAGAAATTGTATCTTATCCACTGAAAATCTGAGGAACTCACTTTTTTTTCCAATTCCATTCTCCACCCAATTAAACATATAACTGCCAACAGGTAAATCTAAGGATTGACTGAAATTTTGCAACATTTAACTTTTTTGCTAATGTCTAAGCTTCTGAACTGAAACACCTTTGAGAGAATAAAATATCTCTTGATGGTTCTGAGATTACTGAAACACGTAGTATTTTAGAAAACTAAACTAGGCTGTTTAAAGAAGAGTTTTTATTGATAAACACCTTTAAAAACTTGTTATTTGTATTGCAAGCTGAAATCTGACCATAAAAGCAGTTCTCTTAATTTCCCAAGTGACCTCATAAAAGAGTTTGGGCTAACTTGCTCTAATTTCAAAATCCAAAGAAAATAAATTTTATCCAGATGTTGGGCTTGGAGATTCATGTTGCATTATGAACAAAACGGGATGTTTGTTTTTGGAAAATCTTACTACTGTATTATATAATTTAAAGTAAAGGTTACATGTGTTTCTTCATTCTTGTCACAGCTTCTTGTTTTTAGCCTCTAAATGCCACTTTTCTACTTTTGAGTCTCCAGCATTTCTATGTTTGTCGACAATGCACATGATTAAAATGATATTTTCATATTTCAATGTAGTTGGAGCTCCTTAAAGCACAGGGTTGTAAGTGCAAAAAAAAAAAAAAAAAAGATATTATGTCTCAATGGCTTATTACCATCACATTTGCAATTCAGATCAGCTCTAAATTGACTGAAATTTTTAAACACATAGCAGGCAGTTTAAACTAATGATTGTCTGGAGGTTCACATCTGACATGAACTAAGCTTCTGTTCAAAACAAATTGCAAATAATTCCTCCCTTAAAGTCAAAATGTCACTTTTAAAACTCCATGTTATTGCTAGATTTTTGTCAGTTACATACAAAAAAATAATCTGCTTTGTCGTGAGTGTTCTACCTTTGAAAGAACTGAGTGACACCATTTTTCTATTAAAAAAATAACACAACAACATGTAGCTATGTATATATGGTTCTCCATCAATTTCACCAGGAATCATTCCCCTCCCCCTCTTCCCCTTCAAAAATCCTAATTGTAAAGTAAAACACCCTTGGGGCAGTGGAAGCCCAAGTTGCTTAGCAACCCTCAGCAGGTAGCTGGGATGCAGCTGCAGCTGTCCTGATTCTTTCCTAAGAACCTTCTTATTACTGTTTGTGTTAATCTTTAACCAGGCTTTTAAACCACAGTCTTTCTCTCCGGTCTCTTGTTGTTAGATGGCAGGGACCTACTCAAATGTTGTCCCAGCGGTAATGGTCTTAAGGATGGCTATTGAATGTTGGGAGACTGATAAGCACTGAAAGGGATTAGAATTGCATGTTCCAACTAACCTTATTTTACATTCTTGAAAAATTTCATGAAAATTGAACTCCAATAGGAACAGTGGTTGTTGTTGACACACAGCTCTAACCCTGCTTTTGCTCCCAGCTTGTAAATATGGTGGAGCCATCTCACTGTAATTGTTCTGTTTAAAAGGCCCACATTCTCTTACAAAGACCACTTAAGGAATTCATTTAGAATTTGTAAATAGCCTAGCCTGATTCCAAAGTCTTTTAGTTTAATTATAAGGGAGCTAGCTAGGTATGGGTGGATAGATATAAAGATAGCTTTAACAGGGGACTGGGAGAATCTCCTTCTTTAAAGATGTATTTCTGCTTCTTGGGAGGTTCCTGGCAAACCATAAACTGTGTTTGGACTTGAAGATAAAACAGTGTTACATGTGACAAGAGAGGCACATTTATTTTTAACAGTGTAGAGATTTTTACTCTTCATTTTCTCCGTTGTGAGGTTTGAGTAAATTTCACAGACTGTGCACAAATATTAACCAATGGGGGTAAGCTCATAAAACATTAAAAAATAAAGCTATTTCTACATTCCTGTTTCATAACACAAGGCAAAGTGAAGACGGCACAGCTTCCCTGAGGTCTTTTCACTCCTTTTCTCTCAGTAGATTAAAAAAAAAAAAATCACAGATGATTCACTCCCAGGACCTTCATTATGTGTCATTTAAAAGGAATTCAGGCCTTTTCCCATCATAACATTTGGTTACAGACCTGGTCCTATTATGCAACATAATATGTGCTTAATAACACTGATTTACTGGCTTGGAAATTGGAGAAAGGTCAGAGCATATGGAGATAACATTTTCATATTTTCTGGACTTTATTGAAGTTAATCTATATAGATAGAATCTTTAAATTTTGGATGAAAAACATACATACACAAAAGACATTAGTCTCCAGATTTCTGAATTCTATTGATATTCTTTTTGTTTGAGGTTATTAAAAATATTTTGATCTTAAGTAAAAAGTCAGAAGTATGGCTTCCTCCAAAAGGTTGATAGTTGATGATGACTACTATCTACTGAATGCATGTGAACTAGTTCATTTCTATTCTTCTGATCTCATCAAATATCAGATACAAGGAATGTACACCATATTTCTGTTGGGGAAACAGACAGGGAGCTTGTCATCCAGTTTTTAGACTACCATATTTGGAGGCCCTGAGAATCCCATGATATCAGATAACTCTCTCCCAAAGTAAATTAGCATTCAGGTTTCCACTGATATTAATTTTGCATTTAGAAGACTAGCTAATTGTTCTTTCCAAGAAATGTTGGCCATATCATCTAGAAGTGATAAAACATCTCTATAATTTTGATTTGTCTCCTGTTTAAACTCTAACCTCTGTCTTTTAGCTTTCTCTTTGCTAAGATAAATTATTTTGTTACAAGAATGATTATCCAAAGGGGTCAATTTAATTCTGAGTACAGTTGGTGTTGATTATGATTTTGCTAATGAAAATATCTGTGTGGAATCTTCAAGGCAACTTTAGAAAACAGAATCTATTGATTATCAGGTTGATAGATTTTATCCTGTCAATCAAATTTGCCAGAAAATAATTTGTCAAATGCTAGTAGAAGAGAAAGCCAGTTTAGGAAAGGACAATTTGAAACAATGCGCATGTGCCTAGATTGTAGAGCTCTCTACATGGGGTAGGTTTGGCTTTTGTCTCTGCAGGCAGTGGGAACATAGGCCCCACACCTATGATCAGCAGCTACCATGTCCCTGTTATCTTTAGTAAGTTATCTGTGTCTACTTAGGGCAGACAACTCTGTGGACCTCACACCCTTTCCCTATTATGCATAGAATCTGTGGCCTCGGAACCATCAATCCACATACCAGAACAGAACTATAACCCCAGCCATGAGGGGGTCTATTAGTTTGGGGGATCCACTGTGGGCTCTCCGACTTCCATAGTGGTTTGTTATTTAGGTATAAACACACATTTTAAATGTTTCTGGTACCCTCTATTTTCTTTTGACTCCTGAAACTGTGTATGAATAAAACACCATATATTTTATTCCTCATTATTATATGTTTACATTAAATGGAAAAGATTCTTAGATTTGTTTAGTTCAGGGTTTTTCAACCTTGGCATGATTGATATCTTGAGCATGATTGACATTTTGGTCCTAATAATTCTTTGTGGTTGGGGCTGTCCTGTGCATTGTAGGGTATTTAGCAGCGTTCCTGGCCTCTATTCACTAGATGCCAGCAGCACCTCCCCACAGTTGTGATAACCAAAAATGTTCCCAGACATTGCCAAATGCCCCTGGAGGGCAAAACTGCCACTAGCTGAGAACTACTGGTTTAGTCCCTTGCCTCAAAATGTGGTGTAAGCTGACACATCACCACTAAAATTATTAGAAATGCAGAATCTCCAGCACACTGAATAGAAGTATATTTTAATAAGATTCCCCAGGTGACTTTGTGTGAACATTAATGTGTGGAAAGTGCTGGTTTAGTCCATCACTTTGAACAGAAATCTGGCTAAAATTTCAAAATGTGAAGGTTTGAAATCTAATTGTAATAGAATTCTTCGTCTGCAACCTGGTGTGCATATTGGCCAATGTAGTTGAGAAAAATAAAAGGACATTGACTAATCTAAAAATATTTTTTCCTCTAATAATTATTGTAATTTTTAGATTTTGGCCCATTTTGTACCATGTGAATACAAATTAATGATACTTTAGAAGTATTTCTGTATCTTCCAAGCTAAACCATAAATAACACTAACAATAATAAATATTATAATTTATAGGTGTTTATTATGTAATAAATGTTCCATTAGGTATTTTAATCCTTACAATAACTCTGTGAGGTATTAACCTCATTTGACAAACGAGGAAGCTAAGATTTGAGGAAATTAAATAACTTTTTCCTCATCATGTATTTCTACAAAGAGACCCAGTACCCAGGCCTGAGTTCTTTCCACCTTACTATTCTGTCTTTCCTTCTAAGTAGAGAAAAAAATAATGAACAAAAAACAATGAACATTTTCTTCTAGCAAATTATGCCTAAACAATGTCCATGCAGATTATCAGGCCCAGGAAGGAGCAGGGGGAAAAGATCATTATTTTCTCTTTGAAACCCTCTTTTGTTCTATCTTCTTAGGCAGCAGTCTCATTATACCTTGAGAATGTCTGAGTGTAGCCAAAAGCTTGAGGTGAAGAATCAGGCTCACCCATTTCCATCCCTTTGCCCCGATTGAATTAGCATCAGCAACAACAAAGCCATGAAGTAAGAAGCATTGTAAGAAGCATTCTTGGAAAGAATGGTTTTGTCTCTCTTGTTTCTGAAATTTGCCCACTGATTGCTAGGAATATGTACTATGGACTGATTAGCTAGCCCAAGAATTTGATGAGCAGACACAAACTGAGAAAGAAAACTAAATGTGGCATTTATATGATTTAATCAGAAACTAATATCCCTGTGATTTTTTATTCTTCCTTCATTAAAGAAAACCTCTGCTTTAGATTCTGATCCTTTCTTTCCTCTTCTACTCTATTACCAACCTATTTTTTTTATTCAACCTATACTCCATTAGACGGTATTCCCAGCTTCCTTTTATCACCATGGTGACACCATGTGCTTATGCCTTTATTAAAAATTTATCTTAAATAGATCTTCTAGGAACTAGTCTTTTAGGCAATGACAGTTTTTCAGTTTCAAATCCACCATAATGTCCAGATACTGGGAATTTGCGTGCAAATATTATTCCACTATTATTATAAAGGGAAATAAAGCAAAAATTTTAAAATTAGATAGCTGCTATTCCTGCTAGCTGCTTATACATAAAAAACATTTTATATGCATTCCATTCTTATTTTCCAGGTGCACTTGACACACGATTTTTTTTTAAAGAACTTTATATAATCTTGAATTAGCTTATATGATCATCTATTATTGGTAAATTTTAGACTTTTATACTTAATGTTGCCTTTCTAGGAATATATCCTATAAAAAAAATTAGAAATGCTAACATAGATTGACATTCATATAATTGGCTTCACATTGTTTATAATCAAACGCTTAAAAACTACATGTATGTCTAGCAATGAGGGAAGATTTAATAGTACAGCAATATGGTTCAATGATATACATTTCTTAAGAATGATATTACAAATAATTTTAGTGATGGAAAAATGATTATAACATGTTAATTCAAAAGAGATATAAAATTTATGTATGATATGACACCTACTTTATAGCTATATCTATAGCTCTTTAGTTAATTAAATATGTTTAATTATATGAGTATCTATCAATTTCTAAAATTTAAAAATGCCAAATGTTAATAGTTGATTATATCTGATTGATGAGTTTATGTGGGATTTATCTTTTTATAGACTTTCTCTGTTTTCTACAGTTTCTTTAGTGAACACAAAATGCTTTGAATTCAGAAAGAAAAAAATTAAATATAAAATTTAATTTACTAATTCTACATTGATAGTAGTAATATGATTAAGAGTCCCTTTGATTTTGCATATTTTTCTTGTATTTAAAGTGTCTATTGTTTTAGAAACTACTCTTAACCTGCTACTTTTGGTTTAAAGAGGATTTCAAAACAATTATTCCAGATGAAGAACAGAGGCTATTGTCTTCACCGCAGATAATGAAAAATGAGTTACAAAGACAAAGGAATAAAATCAGGGGACATTGTCCCAAGTGTGTATAAATTAAATAGCTAATTTTCCAAAAGGTCAAATCTGGATTCTGCAGATGGGTTTGACAAAAGAGAAGATTGCAGGAATATTTTTCATTATAGTTAAACAAAAATGTACTTAAGTAAAACAAAATGTAAAAAGATGCTTTTATATAAGGATATGAGTAATAGGTTTTTTTTGTGTGTGTGTGTGGTGGGAGAATTACTAAAAAGATGGTGCTGGGTCAGTAACCAAAAAGGCAGAAGATTTGATCACAAGAAACCTGGAAATCTAGATTTGACTCTGCCATTACCAAGACTTGGATAAGTCATTTAATCTCTCTTGCCCTTGGTTTCTTTACTTAGAATATAAACAGTTTGATTAGATGTCATCTTAAATTCCTTACAGTTGAAAGTTTGATTTATTCTACTGTTTCGTATGTTGTTGTAGCACGGATCAAATTACGGGAGTTTACATTTCTGAAACTTGGGTCAAGGTCCTGGCTGCTCCTCCACAAGAACAACTGTTTGGGCATCTGCAGTGATGATAGGAATTCTTTGGTGACCAAGTTGCTCTGTTATTCTCTCCAGCTAAATGAAGCCAAGCAGTGTGGAAAGTAAGCCTAGCCCACAAAATCTTTTTTTGATTTCCACCAAATAATACTTTTCCACATGGAACAATATTTCCACACATGGAAGTATTTCATCTTTTGTAAAGTGCTGGTGTAAATTTGTGACAAGAACCAGCAAATGGTGATAAGAGCTGTTCTATTCTATGAATATAAGTATCTGTTAAATATATCTAAAATGGACTTGTATATATGAGTGAGTGTATGTATTAAAAAGACACATAGTAATGATAAGCATAGATAAATGTATTAGATTTTAAAACAGCTTTATCGAGTTATAATCGATATACGAGAAATTGTGCATATTTTAAATATACAATTTGCTAAGTTTGATATATGTGTATACATAAACTCTCCCAAAGAGTTTTCTTATTTTTCTTTGTAATCCCTCTGACAACTCCTTTATGGTCAAAGGATGGATCAAATTTCATTTTTGCGGGGAGGAAGGAACTTTGGATATCCAATTATGCCAGCACCATTTGTTGAGAAACTCCTTTCTCCCCCTTGCAATCTTGTTAAAAATCAATTGCCCATATATATGTGGGATAATTTCTGAAATAACTATTCTGTTTTCTTGGTATAATTATCCCTGTATATGCCAATATTTCCTTGTCTTGATTGCTGTAGTTTTATCATAAGTCCTGGAGTTAGATGGTATCGATCCTCTAAATTTGTTCTTTTATTTTTTTCCAAAGTAATTTTAGGTATTTGAGGTCTTTTGAATTTTCATATGGATTTTAGAATTTTTTCTATTTCAGTGAGAAAGCCTGCTGAGATATTTATTAGGACTGCCTTGAATCTCTAACTCAATTTGCGACGAATTGATATCTTTACGATATTGAGGCTTCTGGTCTGTAAATACAGTGCGTTTCTCCTTTTATTTAGGTTTTTCTTAATTTATTTCTACAAAGTTCTGTATTTTTCACTAAATAAGTCTTGCATATCTTTTGTCATATTTATACTTAAGTATTTAATATTTTTGATACTTGTAAATGGTATTGATTCTTTCATTTTTAATTTATGATTATTCATTACTAGTCTAAAAAATATAATTGATTTTTTTAGTATTGATCTTGGATCTCATAATCTTATTAACATCTATTTTTTGTTCTAGTAGATTTTCGGAGATGGATTTTATAGAATTTTCTACATAGATGATCATGTCATTCGTGAATAATGTTAGTTTAACTTCTTCCTTTCTAATCTGAATGACTTATTTCTTTTTTCTTGTCTTATTACACTGGCTTAAAACTTTAAAAAAAGATGAATAAATGTGGAGTAAAAATATATCATTTCTTTGTTCCAGATTCCAGAGTAAATGCACTCAGTATTTCACCACTAAGTATCGTGTTAGCAGTATACTTTTTGTAGATGTCCATTATCATGTTGAAGAAGTTTCCTTCTAGTGCTGCTTTCATGATTGCTTTTTTAAAAATCAGGAATGAATTTAGATTTTTCAAATGCTTTTTCTGCATCGCATGTGTGTGTTTTAGTCAGTTAATATGATGGATGATGTATATATATAGTTGGATTTGATTTGCTAAAATGTTAAAAAAGATTTTGCATCTGTGTTCACAAGGATCCTGCTCGTAGTTATCTTTTCCTGCAATGTGTTTATCTAATTTTGGTTTCAGAGTTATGTTATTATCATAGAATACATCAGGATGTACTACTTTCTCTTCAAATTTCTAGAAGAATTTGTGTGGAATTTGTTTTATTTCTTCCTTCAGTGTTTGATAGAATTGATTAATAAAGCAATCTATACATGGACTTTTTTTTGTGGTAAGTATTTAAATTTAAAACATTTAATTTCTTAATAGATACAGTGCTACACAGATTATCTATTTCTTCTTGAGTGAGCTTTAGTAATTTGCATACTGTAAGGAATTTGTCCCTTTCGCATAGCTGCCATATTTATAGGCATAAAGTTTATAATATTATTTTATTAGCTATTTCAGTTATCAGTTTATTGTCTCTCCAGACCCAATCTTCTTTACCTGCTCTGTGATAATGGAGTTTTAAATTTTTCTCCTTTGCCACAAGCATGATAATAAGATTTGCCAATAGAGAGTACTAGAAGACATCGTACAGTAGAGACTTTTTCTTCCTAGTTCCTGTTGGGAGTCAGCACTCTATGCATAGTTTCACATTTTGCAATCAGGGCTTTTGAGTAAAAAACATGGAAACTGGGTTCAAGAATGATTGAATAGAACTATAAAGATAGAGACATCTGGGGAGACATGCAGATTTATCTTCCCAGGGCTATTTGTTTATATTTACTTATATTCCAGTGTTGTGATTTAGAAAATCCCCAGAGAGGATTTATTTATATTCTGGAGCAAAAGCCTCTCAAAAGAGGAGCATGGCAGAGGTGCCAGCAGCCCTATAGAAGCTTTGAGTTTCATAATTTTGGAGTTCCTTTCCTGTGGTGCAAAGCTCAATTTTAAGCACAAGGTACATGTGCTCCAACACATCATACAGTATTTCCTTATGAAATAATTTCCACGTGTGGAAATAGTGATGCGATATGGAAAGAGAGGATGTGATGCTCTACCACATCACCCTGAGGGAGAACTGAGTCACAAGAAATGGACACAGAGTGTTCTGTATGTAAAAGGTCTATTCCCTGAATAAGAGGTTTTATACATACATTGTGGTGGGCTTACTTGTTAGCTTATAAATCTAGTAACATTTCAGAACTCTCAGTTTTCAACTTAATAGTGCCAGTCTGTAGTAGTTTTGCAACTTCTTTGCCCTGCTGCATGACTGTCAGCAGGGCACTGCCCCAGCAACACGTCCAGAGCCTTCAGTTCCCCAGTAAGCTCACAGCCCTCACCACTGCACTCATTGTGGCCCTGCTGACATGAACACCATATGCTCTGGGTGTTTCTCTGCCCTGATGGTCAACAGGCTCCCAATACTCCACCTTCCTCTGCACGATATCTCTCCAGACTTAACTCATTTGCATCCCATAGGATTCTGTCCCATAGTCCTCCTAACATTGAAACTGCATAACCCTGGCTGCACACCACCCTGCCAATGAGTGTGATATTCACCAGCACTGTTTAACCTGAAGAGATTTTTAATTTATATGTTTATTTTCTCCTGCTTGCCGCACACCTATGGGCCAGCTCTAGCTTAGGCAATCCAGCAAACTTCTCTGCCATGTAGTGGCTGAAAGACCAACTTTTCCAACAAGGTCTTAAATCAGCCTTGCGGACGGCACCCTTGTTTGTCTCTCTTTGAGTGCTCTCCCTCAAACTTATGTTTTTCTTTAGAATTTTCTTTATATCTTTATCATTACCCTTTATTATAGCTAATTATTTTTATAGTTAATGCTAACTTTATAAAATATTCTTAAATTAGTCTTTATCATGCTGTGCATTCACACAGAATGCAGTGACCCTTCAGGGCTACAGGGAGAACTCACAAACTCGATAATTATATATTTTTTATAACCTTTTCTGTTAAAATTACTGTGTCTTCTGTATTCTAATTAGATTCTGACTGATAATTAGTTACAAAAACAAATTTGCAATTGCCATACAATAAGCTGCATATATTTAAATTGTACAGTTTAATATGTTTTGACATATTTATACACTCATAATATAAATCAAGATAATCAATATATTAATTACCCTCGAACCTTTCCTCATATCAAATAGTATTTTTGGGATCACATAAAGAGAAGTTGAGCTACTGATATGTTTAGTTTGGGTTCATTGGGATCAGTTTATGGGATTCATAGTCATTTTCATGTTCAGTTAAGTCGCTGCTGGTCATCCTGGGTTAGGAATGACTTCTGGAATTACTTCTACTGCTTACTGCTCTCACCAGCATCTTGATAGGAAGGATCAGGGCCATATAAATATGTCCTATGGCACTGACTATGGACCTATGAGGCTAATCAAAGAAAAATAAGGATCTCTCTCTCTCTCTCTAGAGATCCAGGACCTTATCTGTGGAAAATTGTTCTAAATTCTACACTCAAATGTACAAAGACTGGTAGAGATTTTTTCGACTGATCAACAAAACTCTTAAATTGCTAATAATGCTTCAGTAGCTAAAAGAATCATTTTAAAACTATCAGTAACAAGAAAATAAATTTTGATTCACTATGCTAGAGGAGAGACTAAATTAGTTACCTAGCATCTTTACAAAAGAGATGATCAGGTTAAAGGTAAAAAGTAGGCAAAACATTGTAGAGGCAGTTCTATCAGGTTATTAATAAAACTGCTTATCTTCCCTAAGTTTATAGTATTTGTAATATTTTCAGCTTTTACATTTTGAAATCTGCTGCAATTTATTTTTTCACTCCAAGTAAATGTTTACTTTTATACCTAATTTTGAATCCATAATTTTGTATTTTTTTTCTTAAAGTGGGACCCCCCCCCAAATGCATTAGATTTGGATCCCACACAACCTAGATCCACCCTTGCTGCCAAGCATCGTTTTATTTGAATGAGTCTCAGTAAATGAACTGCCTAGTATATGATATTGTTTACTAGTCAGAGACTATGTAAGGATTTTGAAAATACTGACGACAATGATGGTGATGGCAATATTAATGGTAGTTGGTGGTGGTTGTGATGATTAATGGCTGTTATTCCTATAGAACAAGCTAAATCCATTAACTCCCTTTGTAGATTTTTCTGGCATGGCATAGCAAAGATTTTTTCTTTATATCTTCTCAAAATTGTACCTACTGCAATTTAAACTTACTTCATCTTGATCCATCCTCACTGCACAACGAGACCTTCTGGTCAGCACTTACTATGTATTTCTTCATGTAGTCCATGTCTGTGAGGACTCTATTTTATCAACCAAAACTCAGAGCACAAAGCTCTTTTCTAGTTTATATATTTATGGTATTGTACAATATAATATTTAAAGCCTTATACAAATATCTGGTTAGTTTGTATTTACATATATACTTAACTGCATTTATTATAAAAAATACAGAAAAACTGAGTACATATTTTGAGTACCTATTCATGAACATTTTCATTAAAGTACATGAAAATGGTCCTGGGAAATTTTGGACAATGATATTTAGAGTATGTGTTGTTTAGTCTTCAATAATTATGTTTTCAGGTATGTTTTTTCATTTAAAAGTTAGCATTGAAATTGGTGGCTTCAGACACATTTTAGGTTCAAAACAAAGGTTAGAAATTCTCTTGTGTAAAAAGCCTTTAGAATTATTCAACACAGCATAAGTAAAACCATAACTATGCATTAATCTTGTTCCATTTATTTATATGGCAAAAGTATTGTTTTCTGATAGCTATAGTTTTCTTTTATTTCTCATGTGTATCTTCATAGTTTGAATAGATCCCTGTCCTTCTTTTCTCTCCTTATATGTAATTTTTTAAAAAGTCAGACTGTTCAATCCCAAGATAAATAGCCCTTTGATAATGGGCTAGAAAAAAGGGTTAAAAAAATGGTTTAGAAGTAATTCAAGACAGAACAATCTGATTCTTGCTTGGAGAAGGACACAGAAGCCAAATAGATGGGGCTGTGGAGCCTGGGGAAGAAATTGTGAGTACTTGCTCTTGATTGAATATCATTATTCTTCTGTTGTCTAGGAAGATGATTGTTATAATTAGTAACAAATGTCATGGGCAACTATAATTTACCTTTCCTTGTAACAACTGATAGTTTACCTTTTCAATGCTTTCTTCTACCCACCCATCATGTCACTCTCCCCACCTCTCCATAATAATCAAGCACAGAATAAAATATATTTGTCTTATAATGTATATCAATGTATACTTACAGCAATAATAAAACTATTAATTTTAAAAAAATCATTAAATGGCCACTTACCCAAATTTTAAACTTTTAAAATTAAAGTTCCCATAAGGAGAAATTAGAAATCATGGGGTTATATAATAGGCATGCAGGAGCGGTCTTTAGAGATATTTTTGGACTATTTCTTATTAATCTTATTTCTAAGTGTAGTATAAAGGGCTATTATTTACTGTGCTTCACGATGCCTTTTAAGTGCAATTTTAATAGTCTTTAGATTTTATTTGTAGTGTAATATTTTCAATTGATTTTGAATTTGTTATAGTAATTCAATAGAATTATGTGTAACTCGTTGATTTTTAAAAATAGAATGCAAAGCGTAATATTTTATAAAGCATTATATAATTAATTTTTACCTAGCATGTGAAGACTATTTAACTAGCATGTACCTGTGCTAGGTATTCACTATGTGATAATTATGATTGTTTAATTACCTTTAAATGAAAATAGCTCAAGTGCTCTTTTTAAAAATATCCTACTATTTTGGATCTCATACTATATCTAAATGAGTAAATCCCACTGAATAATTTTAAATAACACAAATATGATACTTAGAACAGTAATTAAGTAAGTAAAAATGTCAATCATATAAGTAAATAAGTAGTCAATCTTGGGCAAAGATAAATGTTCCCAAAACTGAGTAGGGATATTAAATAATACCTCATAATGATATATTTTTATCTGAGTGTAGCTACTACTCTAATATTTGTTTCTTTTTTTTTCACCCATAGCTCAATCCCTCTCCCATCTGGCAACCATCAGTTTGTTCTCTGTATCCATGAGTTTGTTTCTGTTTTGCTTGTTCATTAATTTTGTTCTTTAGATTCCACATATAAGTGAGATCATATGCTATTTATTTTTCTCAATCTGACTTATTTCACTTAGCATAATACCCTCTATGTCCATCCATGTTGTTGCAAATAGTAAGATTTCATTCTTATTTATGGCCAAATAATATTACATTCTATATATGTATCACCTCTTCTTTATCCAGTTGTCTATTGATGGGCACTTAGGTTGCTTCCATATCTTAGCTGCTGTAAACAATGCTGCAATAAACAAGCATAATGGTGTATACATCTTTTCGAATTAGTGTTTTGGATTTCTTTGAATAAATACCATAGCGGCTTCATCAATTTGCAATCCCACCAATAGCGCACAAGGGTTTCCTTTTCTCCACATCCTCACTAACACTTGTTTGTTGAACTTTTTTTCTTTTTTTAAAATTTATTTTTAATTAATTTACTTTTTTGCTCTGATTTGAAAAAAGATTGTTTTTTTTTAATTTTTAATATACATTTTAATCTTTCATCCATTGTTTAATTTTAGAGGTGGTTTTTGTGTTGTTGCATAGCTTTTTGCTAAAGATAAGTAAAATATGTACTATATCCAGCTATTTTCAAGTAATTAGTTCAAGTACTAAGCAAAGGTACATAATTTTTCTGGCGATGGAAAAATTCAATTACTGCTCATATCCAAAGTTATATAATGGCACTGGGGCAAGTTCATTATTTTAATGCCACTTGCTGATTTTACTGGCAATCATTATAATAAAATATAATAATACTTTTTATTTGCAATGTGCTTTTAAGCTATATACTCATAGTACCTGGATCTCATGTGACACTCAAGGTGTCCCTTTGTAGCTCAGTTCATTCATAACTTTCTGAGGCTTGATGAATGCATTTGCATAGGGTTCATTTAGCTAATTACTGATATCACAAAGACCAAATTTACTACATGTATTCAAGTTATCATAGCATCAACAAGCAACAGTGCTATGATTTCATGGCCACCACAAGCCAGTTATCCCTGTGGTAACTTTTCTGACTACTAAGTCAGAGGGAAAAAGTTAAGAACCATATTATTTCACTCATACGTAAGATATAAAACTAAAAGCAACAAATGAACAAACAAGACAAACAAACCAAAACTCATAAACACAGACAACAGTATAGTGGTAATCAGAGGGAAAGAGGGGTAGGGGAAGGTAGAAGAGGGTAAAAGGTGATGGAAGAGGACTTGACTTTGGATAGTGAACACACAATGAAATATATAGATGATGTATTATAGAATTGTACACTTGAAACTTGTATAATTTTATTAACCAATGTTACACCAATAAACTTAATAAAATTAAAAAAATGATTATAGGATTAACCAATAAAGTTTTGACATTTTCTTTTTCTTTCTTTCTTTCTTTTTCTTTCTTTCTTTCTTTCTTTCTTTCTTTCTTTCTTTCTTTCTTTCTTTCTTTCTTTCTTTCTTGCTTGCTTGCTTGCTTGCTTGCTTTCTTGCTTGCTTTCTTTTTCTTTCACCATATTGTTCTTGTATAAGAATAGGACATAAAATAAACAAACAGAAAAATGAAAAAACTTCTGTGTGAAAGAGCTGAACTAAGGCACAAATTGGATTTTTGTGTACTGAATGAAACATGCCTATTAAGACAATGAAACTGATATTCATATATAATTGTAGAATTAGTCTCATTACATCAAAAATCATACTCTGACTATTTTTGTCATTGTAAAAGAACAAATAATAGTTTGCTGCCTAACACTTGGTTTACTAATGAAGAAAATATTTCTGAGCCACCTCTTAGTTATTAGAAGGCATTACATTAAAAAGGCTCCCAGTTGCTCCTTCGATGTTAAAAATATTTGCTTAATGGGTTAATTCCTCCTCTGCCCCGATTTAATTTTGTTCACATTCCTTCCTTTTTCTTTTCTGTTACTGTCCATCTTTTCCAAGATATTTGGATAATAATTGTTTAGCAATATGTTCATACCGTGGATAATTCAATAAATTTAAACAACATAGAGTTTAATAAGTAGAACTACTAATTCCACAAACGTCCTCTGCTCCGTCTCTTTGCCTTGTGGGCCTTGAGCTGCTTATTGTTTTTTTAATTTGAAGGGCCATTCCAAACAAAACATTTTCTTCCTTTGTGTTTCATTTTCTGAAATGAAAATATCAACATATTCATGCATAGTATTCTGTGTATAGGGAAAAGAAAATTGGCATAAAGAAAATTTTATACCAATTATTTGGTGGAAGTGAGAAATAAAATCCTAAAATGATAGTAAGAGTATATGTAATTAGACAAAATTATTACATGTTATCAACTATTTGGTATAAAAGCATGTTGAAATAAAAAATCGATGTGACTATAAAGTTTTGAAATATTGCTACATTGGAAATTTGGATATAGAAATTTAAGAAAATTATTTGAATATTTTTATTTAAACTATTTCTATTAAAGTTTATTTACATATTCCTATTCTTATTCAAACTATGAGTAAATTAAAGCACTGTGAGTTATCAAATATTGTAAGTCTTACGAAAATATCACCACATTCATGTTCTTGTTAAATTCATTCCCCTATATTCTAGGTGCTGCCACAACATATAGCAATGTTATTATAAATCTATTGAAGGGCATTTGGGATACAGTAGTAGAAGAAAATGTTTTTTGCATGACAAAAGGAAAAAAATTAATATAATAAGAGTAAATATTTTCACAAAAGACCCAAATTCTAGAACTAATGATTTAGGAAGTCTCATAATATATTTATGTAGTTTATATTTGTACTAGTTATTTTGAATTTTATTTATTTTATAATTAGACTTTTCATTAAGAGTTATACTCTCATCCTCAGTTCTGCTCCAAAGTAATAAAAACATATCTTCATTATATTTATTTTTTCTTCAAATCTTAAACTGATTGGATTATTAGTCATCTAATTAAAAATTTACATCAGTTTTGATTTCTTCTTCTTTTTTTTTATGAAGTGGGCTACTCTATCTCATATTGTACATGAAGACAAACAGGTTATAGGCAAGTCTATTTTACTATTGTAGATTTAAAGCAGACTTAAAACATACCAAGAAAATATAACATTACTGAAAGGAAATTAAATTAAAAATAATTTAAACCTAAAAATAAAGAAAAAATGATAAAAATATTAAATATAAATTATAAAAGCCTATACACTTGCTATGAATAGACCAAAAGGTCAGCACTGAGCTCTCTAACAATTAACAAAAATTTATAACCTGTAACATTCCATAATTCACAATTTATGCTTAAAAATAGACTGATTTTTTTAAGAGGTACAATTATTTTGCGTACTAATCTCAGGGAAAAAATTTCTCGTTAAGAGAAATATCCTGTTTGTTGCTTTTAGGTTTATATCCCACATGAGTGATATCATGTGGTTTTCATTTTTTTCTGTCTGGCTTATTTTGCTTAGCGTGATTATTTCAATATCCATTCATGTTGTTGCAAATGGCAGTATTTCATCTCTTATTATGGCTGAGTAATATTTCATTATATATATGTACCGCAGCTTCTGTATCCAATCATCTATTGTAAAGCAACTTCGATTGCTTTCATGAATAAATGCTGTTATAAATATCAGTGTGCAAATATCTTTTCGGATATGAGTTTTCAAGTCTTTGGGGTAAATACCCAGTAGAGGGATTGCTGGATCTTATGGTAGATCAAGTCTTAGTTTTCTGAGGAAATACCATGTTGTATTCCATAGTGGCTGTACCAGTTTGCAGCCCCACCAACAGTGTATGAGGGTTCCTTTTTCTCTGCATCCTCTCCAACACTTGTTATTACTTATCTGTTGATAACAACTATTCTAACAGGTGTGAGATGGTATCCCATTGTAGTTTTTGATTTGCATTTCCCTAATAGCTAGGGATATTGAGCATCCTTTCATGTGTTTGTTGGCCATTTGTATATCTTCTTGGGAGAAGTATCTGTTCAGGTCCTCTGCCCATTTTTCAGTTGGATTGTTTGGGTTGTTTTTTGTTGTTATTGAGTCATATGAGTTCTTTGTATATTTTGGATATTAGGCCCTTATTGGAGGCATTGCTTGAAAATATATTTTCCCATTCAGATGGTTGTCTCTTTACCTTATCAATGGTTTCTTTTGCTGTGCAGGAGTTTTTTAGTTTGATGTAGTCCCATTCATTTATTTCTGCTTTTACTTCCCTTGCCTTTGAGGTCAAATTCATAAAATCCTCTTTAAGTCCAAGGTCCATGACTTTAGTTCTATGTTGTTTTCTATGCAATTTATTGTTTCAGTTCTTATATCCAGGTCCTTAATCCATTTTGAGTTAATTTTGGTGTTTGGTGATAGACAACAGTCTAGTTTCATTGTTTTGCAGGTGGCTTTCCAGTTTTCCCAGCACCATTTATTGAACAGGCTTTCCTTTCTCCACTGTATATTTTTGGCTTTTTTGTTGAAAATTATTTATCCATATAAACCTAAAAGCAGCAAATAAATAAGACAAAGAAACAGAGACTCATGGACATGGACAATAGACTACTGGTTACCAGAGGGAAGGGGGAAGGACGGGAGCGAGGGGAGATAGATAGAGTGAAAAAGGTCAAATATGTAGTGACAGAAAGAAATCTAACTATGGGCAGTGAACACACAATGCAATATATATATGCCTTACTGTTGAATTGTACGCCTGAAACTTATCGGATTTCGTTAGTCAATGTCACCATAATAATAATAAAAAAATAGATAAATAAAAAAAATAAAAGTGCCTAAAGCCAAAATAAAATGCAAAAAAAAAAAGAGAATAATGTAAAGAACAATGTTGGCTGTGATATTCCTTTAGATGAAGAGTTCAAGGGTCTGTCTTTAAACAATTATATATTAACTATTCAATAATTATTTATTATAATATGTATTTATATTAACATATATGTAAATTAATACATAAACATGATAAATATATAAACATTAAATTTTAAAATAGTATTTTCTTAGAGTATAAAATAGTATTTTCTTAGAGTATAGAGGTAAACTTATTTTCTATGGAGTAGATTGTATAAATACCATGAGCCAGCAATGGCTTTAATTCACCTGGTCAAGTCATATGTTACCGTACAGAGGGGCTCAGGTGTACCACTCCAAACAAAAGCCATCATTTTTGGCAAACTATCCATAACATAGAACTGGCTAATAATTTATGATTTTATGCTGTATGTTAACTCATTTAGTTTTCTGACTATTTATTTTGTATTCAATTCTCCTCTACTATACAGAGAATGGACTGCTATCCATGTTTAACCATTCCAAAGGTGCTTTCTTGAGACTTTAGAAATAAAGCCAAAGGGAATACATGATTGGTTTGTCTGCATGTATAATTTTCAAGTTAATTTTTTTTTAGCCATATACCCTCTGCTGGAGAACTTTGGATACTTGTTGGTCCCTTCCTCTATATGTCCAAAATTATATCCAAGGAACTTCTTGCCTTTTCCATCACAGACTGAGAAGCTTTCTGTTCACCACATGTCCTGTTAGGCAGGCACCTCAACTTTCCTAAGGAGATATTAGTCCATCCCAGTTTAGGCATATATTTCCAAGCTAAGGTAGAACACAGGATATCTGCACTCTAGGTAACTGTTAAGGAATATTATCTTAAGGTCCATGCTGCTCCAATTCTTTAGAAAACCTCAGTTGAACAAAAGCATATTTATAAAAACACACATGCATGATCACACACACACACACACACTCACACACACACTGGAAGGATATGTAGTTCAGCTGAGAACTGAAGTGAGTGCTTATTGCTGTTGGCCCCTTATATAATAGCTTTTATTGAGTTGCCTTTTTAAAAGTGCTGTGCCTCAGTCTACAGTGAGTAATTTTATGAGAAACAGTCTTATGAAATGTTGCTGCATTTAGTTTAAGAATGCTGTTGGGTTTGTTCTACCTTCCAGCCCCATCCTTGTGATCACCCATGGGAGAAGATTCTCTTAGATTTCAGAAGCAATAATGCCTGTTTTGGGCCACGTTTCTACTCTCATTCATGCTATGAATAATGTACCTGATTGGTCACATAGGAATCCTGGACTTCCTGGCTATGTCCCCCAAAGCCCTCCTTGTACTGAATACCAGAAAACGCAGGGTCAACATGTGACCTTATTTACCAAGGGTTCAGATAAGCAGGCAGCTTTTGTATTCACTTCAGTCCTGGCTTCAACTAATTTCTTCTATTGTCATTTTCCCTTGATTTCATTTTTTTATCTTCTTAGTTTTAGTTTTATCTCTTCTTAGTATATTGTATAGATTTGGAAAGCTACCTTTAATATTTTATGAAAGTGAGCATTAGAGTTTTGAGAAAAGCGAAGCTTTGACCTTTCACTGTCACATGTCCTCCAAGTCTAGGGCCCACTGTGTTCTTTAGGCTGCCTCCATTGGCAGTCAGACTACACTCAAGATTTGCTCGCTGTTTCCTCTGCAGGCTTTTTTTGTAGTGATAAAATGATGTTTTTCCGCCTTCCCCAGGGAAGACATGAAACATGGTTGCTGTTGCTTTTGTTTCTGCATATCACTTGTGCTATGGTCTTTAAGCATATAAATTTTAATATAAATTTTAAGGCTTCTTGAAAGTATTAGATTCTGTGAGCTTAATGTTTTTGATGACTCATATTGTCACTTGGTTCCTTGGGTGATTTAGTACAAGATCTGAACTCTTCTCTGAAATGAACACACTCTTTTAATAAAAAAATGAAGTGTTTACATAATTATTTTGATAGGAGTTGACAGTAAAGCAAAAATTCTGATATGTGCTAGTACTAAATATTGTCAGTAAACTCATTTCTTCTTTGTCTGAAAAGACTTCTTACTTAAATGGCATTGCAGAGATTCAATATATTCTGTGGGTAGCTTTAGCATTCACACTTTTGAATAAATAAGATGAATGTAGGAAAATTGTTTTTATTAAGTTATCATTCATTCACTTGTCCATTTATTCCTGCAGTCAGTAACTACTCAGTCCATTGTACTATTATAGATACTGGAAATACAGTGATGAAAATTCAAAATCCCTGCCCTAGTGAGAGTTATATTCTAGTCAGGAAAGGCAGATAATAAACACATAAATGAACTAATAAACACCGAAATGAGATAATTTCAGAGGTAGCTAAGTATAGCGACGACTTTGATTAGGGGAATCAGGGCAGGCCAAGGATATTTGATATGAAACCCAAATAAGAGAGGGAACCACTCATGCAAAGATCTGGGGAAATAATCCTCCAAGCAAAGGAAACAACAAGTGCAAAGAATCTTAGATGGAAACAAGTTTGTGTACTCAAATTCCAGAAGTCTGGCATGGTTTGAGATGTCAGAAAAGGTAAGCCAGGATGATAAGGGGCAGGCAGAGAGCAGGTCACTTGGAATCTTTAGCTGCCTATGCCTATTAGGGACCTTGAGGAAGTCACTTAACATGTCCTGGCCTCAGTTTCCCTTTCTCTAAAATGAAGAGGATGAAAGCTACCCCATCGTCTTGTTTGTGAAGATTTTGTGTGTTAACCAGTATCAAGTACTTGAAAGAATGTCTGCACTTAGTAAGAACTACATATGGTATCTGATATTATTATGTATATATGCATGGTACAATTTCTCTCTAGCTAACAATTTATTGCCTTGATAGAATTTTAAAGCTAGAATAGATGTTGGAAATTATATCCAATCCCAACATTTTACAGATGAAGCTTTAGCTCAAAGAGGTCAATTGGCCTACATGAGTTCCCACAACTAGCACATAAATGTTTAGACTGGAATCTTAGTCTCTTGACTCTCAAGCCAAGAGTTTTCTACTATTAGATGGTATCGGCCTTTAGTTATCAACCTAATGGCTTAGAATTTTTTTCCTTAGCCTTTGCCTTATAAAATTATATTTAGAACAGTATTATTGAACCTGAATTTTTTTGTAGAGACTGAAATGGTTACCATATTGGTAGTGAATTTACAAGCTAATGATTCACTAACTGTAAGATATTTAGAAGTAATTAGAATTTAAGATTATTCTATTTCAACTAAGATTAAACATAGATTAAAATATCCCACTAGTAGCTCTAGCATTTATACTTTTTGAATAAGATGGATATAGGAAAATAATTTTATTATATCATTCATTGATTCATTTGTTCATTTCTTTAATAGCTTCTCTTTGCCCTATACTATTCTAAGTGAACAATGTGAAGTGCCTACTCTAGCAGGGGAAGCAGAATATAAACACATGAATAATTGAATAAATAACTGAATAAAGGGAATTTCAAGGCAGTCTCCCAAATATTTTAAAATTGAAAAATTAGGAAAGCAATGATTTGAATGTCATTATGATAGACAAAAATGTTATCAATAAAATTGGAAGAGACAATCACACTTTAGTTAACTCATTTAAACAACTTACTTTTTAAGCTTCAGTTCTTAAGCCTCACTACCTATCAATAAACTAATTAATTGGTCACATAAACTCAAATGCGATTACACACATGGTGTTACTGAATGGTGGGGGTTATGTTAATACACAGCATAAAAATTTGCTAAAGCATCACTATATAAGACTAAAATTATTTTACACAAAATATATGATCTGGTGGTTCAGAGTAATTTAAAATTTTAATGTGTCTCTTTCTATAACATTATAGGTTTTCCAAGGCATAGTAAAAATGATTCCTGGGATTTTTTTTTTGCCTCTTTATAGGAAATCTCTTACTTAGGGAAGGTTTTGTTTCAAAAGTTCATTTTTAAGCCATTTTGAACTCATTAGTTAGAGAAGCGGTGCTTAGCATGATGGTTAGGTTTAAATGCTAGTTCATGGAAGTTTATTTCCTTGTTCTTAAAGCTGAAAGGTCAAATTTCTGTTGTTCCCCTAAATTCTGGCCCAATTTGGTTTGGAAGGAGTAAGCAGAGGACATGCATTTTTCTCCAACTCTGAGCTCAGAATTGGACTGAGTGCCTCCTTCAAAACTGGAGATTTTCCTTTGGTACCCTCCTGTTTTCCTTTCTGCTCCCCTGCCTCCACATAGCACCCTCTTTTTAGGCCTCCAGGAGGTTTTATTTTTCCAGTGAAAGCTTTGTGTGCCTTATTTTCTGTTTTCCATCTTTTGGAATAATACCAGAGTTGATCATTGAGAAGACAATATGGACATTTGATTTTCAGTGAGACAAACAGATATTTTACATTGTTGGAATGATCTCTTCGAACTTTTGTTCAAAGACCTGCTTTTAGGGTCCAAGAACTTATTTTCTCAGAGTTACCCACCTTTACTCCCTAACAACTCCCTCTGTTCAGTCAGAGCTGCAGTTGACTGGTCCTCAAATGTTCATGGAATGTTCTTGTTTCTTGCTTTGAGATGGTATATGGGGTTTGCAAATCTATGAGATTTCACTCAGCGCAAGCTTAGTCCTGAAAACAAAGGCTGAAAAATTATAGCAATATTATCTGATTAGTTTGGGTTCGCCCTGCTTTTGGCATCTGCTTTATTCTTTATATTGTCTTTGTGCACTTTGCTGTCACTTTAGAGAAATATACTACATGAGATCCTAGCCTAAGCAAAAGCAAACAGAAGCAGTTAAGTATGTCCCCACTCCACTGTGAAGGCAGTACATAGGTCTGCTGCCTGCCAAAAATAGATATAGTTTATAGTATATTCAACTCCATTGCTCATATTTTTTCATTTCCTCTTCCCAGCTGAATAAATGGGGGGAAAAGAGAAAAAAATTACTCCCATAAAAAGTACATTTTCCCCTCTATGTTCAATTACGGAGGGACATCTATAAACACAGGCATAAAGCCCAGAGGAAAGGAGATATTTCCGAAACGTTGTCTGATAGTCACTTCAGCTTCCAAATAGAAATTGTTTGGAAATATATTTAGGACATATAAGCAGAAATATTGACATATGGTATGTGATATTTGGCTGAGTTTGTGGATGACATATGAGCCTGCCTGAAGGAGCTTTGCAGGTAATTGTGTAACCTAGGAACAGACTGATTGCTAGAAACACGGACATTCAGGCATCTGTGAAAACTTTCTGATCATATAGAAGAATTTATTTGGTGGTTAAATCATAAGACTGTCACTAATACAAAATATGAATACAATTAATAAGACTTTTATAAATAGCTAAACTATTCAGTTTTTGTTCTTATAGTTTCCAAAAGATGCTACTTGCTGGGCCTTAGGGAGCCATGGCAAAATGTGACCTTGGTCATTATCTACAGTTGAATCCTTGTTTCCAGGCTGCTTAGGGTATAATATTTATCTGTTCATTGCACTTTTACCTCTGAAGAATGTGTCACATGCTCATAGCATGTTTAAAGAATAAGGCACATAGATTTATGTGAGAGAACAAGATTTGCAGCAATACATGCTCAAACCTGTATTTACTTGAAAAGGAGAGTTTTGAAGAGATAAGATGGTTTGTTACATGCACATTGGATTGAAATTTAGAAACTTAGTGTCTGTTTCTACTTTTGCCATCTAGTTTTATGAGTTTAGATAAGTGACTTGATTATTCTTTATTTATAGATCGCAAAAATGGGAGGGTTGTCTAGTTGATTTCCAATGTATCCCATTAGGTAATTATTTGGATAACAATCTCTTTATTATGCTAAGAGTATTGGCAGAAATATCTACAAAATTATATAAAATGTAAAAAAAGTATTTTAATAATTGTTTTTTTTCCTACAATTATTTTTACCTAATGTGACACCTGCAGATTTTTCTGTATTTATAATTTTGGAGTCAGGCAAAAAGATGTCACCCTTCTACTGTAGGCATATTAACAATTGATTCTTGAGAGACTATCTTCATCTAGCAGCTCTGTAGCCACTTGTATAATTATCAGGAAAAAATAAAAAAGAGCTTAATGAATGGAGGGGCTAGCTGGAAGTTGTAATCATAGTTAAAAGTAATCTCAAACGAATGGCAAAAATCTTTGAGACAGGCAAGAGCAGGGAGACACTAACACTTTAAGGCCTGCAGGGGCCAAAGGAGAGAGTGAACAGTGGAATCTGTAGAGAGATTTGTAGGTAGCTGTAACTGTAGGAGACAGTGTCTGACCAGAGCTCTGAAATCCAGTGGAAAAATCTGGCCACTTTCCAGCAGGAAGAGAGTCATAGGGAGAAAATAAATGCACTAATCCCTTTCTCCACTGACTCTCCAATCTCTTTCTAGTGTCTGCCACTAGTGAAATTCAAGCAGAAGCCAGAGGCCAAGGAAGCCAGAGGAATGCAGTCTGGTCAGGTCAACCTCCAAAGGCCCGTAACATAATAGAAAAGGATCAAGAGTGATTTTGGAGAGGCAAATAGAAAATATCAAGTACATCCATATTTTATGCTATAAAAATTGTTTTCTTCAATGCCATTAAAGGTTATAGGACTATTCAGATGATCTCATTGTCGGTTAAGTTGCGATAATTTGTGAATTTCTTCTAAGTTGTCAACTTCATGAGTGTAAAAGTATTTGCAATATTCTCTTATTAACTTTTTAAAATAACTGTAGGATCCGTAGTGATATCCTCTCATTCCTAATATTGGTGATTTGTATCTTCTTTCTTTTCATTTTATCAGTCTTGCTAGACGGCTATCAATTTTATTGATTTTTCCAAAGAACTAAAGGTTTTTGTTTCACTGACTTTTTTAAAGTTTTTTTTTTTCTATTTTGAGTTTATTGATTTCTATTACTTTTTTATTATTTCCTTTCATCTGCTTGTGTTGGGTTTACTTGTTCTTTTTTTATAGTTTTTGAGGTATGAAATTTTATTATTTATTTCAGACCTTTTCTTATTTGTAATATAAGCATTTAGTTTTATAAATTTCCTTCAGCATTGCTTTAGCTACATCTCATATATTTTGATATATTATGCTTTCATTTTTTAAAAATTGAATTCTATGTATTTTTTAATTCCATTGAGACATTTTTTTTGACCTATGGATCATTTAGAAATGTATCATTTAATTTACATGGGTTGATCCTTTTATCCTTATGTAATTTCCTTATGTTATTTTTCTCTAGGAATTTGCTTTGCTTTGCTGTCTACTTTATCAAATGTTAAAATGCTTTCTAAAAATTAATGTTTCATGGTATATATTTTTTCATCTTTTTACTTCCAGATTGCATCAACTCCGTCCTGAAGTTCACTGATTCTTATCCTCTGTCATGTCTACTCTGTGAGTATTTTTCTTTGTTATTGTATCTTTCAGTCATATAATTTCCATTTTTTTTTGTAACTTTTATTTATTTGATAAAACTTTTTTCATTTGTTTTAAGGGAATTTGTAATTTATCTCAAAGTGTTTTTATGACAGTTGCTTTAAAACTTTTGTCAGATAATTACATCTGATTTTAGTGTTGACATTGGTTGGTTGTCTTTTTTCATTCAAGTTTTCATTTTCGTGGTTCTAGGTATGACAATTATTATTAGTTGTTGTTTGGACATTTTGTCTTATGTTAGAAGACTCAGGGATCCTATTTAGTCTTGTTTTAGTAGAAAGTCACCCTGTTTAGATTTAGCATGCAGTTCTTGGCTTAGTTTGTAGCCTTTGGTTTCATAGGAAGTTTAACATCCAAAGCCTTTGCCATGTTATTTGGTCTGTTTGATTTGCTTGATGCTGGGTCTCTGTGTGTCTCTAGGTAATAGAGGGCAGCCTGGGGCTCTAGGGAAAAAGAGGCTTTCTAAGCCAGACCTTGTTGTGACATGATCCCCTACAAGTGCCCCAGGCACCCCAGTGTCTCTGGGTGGAGAAGAGTTTTGGACTCTTGAAGACAAAGAAACATTCCAGACCTTGCTGCCTGTATGGTTGGGTCTATCTTCCTGGTTCTGCCCATCTACCCTCGTGTCCCTAGTTTGAGTTTTAGGCTCATGGTGGCTTCCCTGGCCAGGCACTTGTTCTAACAGGATCTTCCCCTGAGAGGGGACTAGAGAGTGTTTCTGGCCTGAGCCGCTTGTTGTGGTGGGATCCCTTCACAGGCGCCCTCTGGAGGGGAAATATCATAGGTCCTCGGGACATACAGGCTTCCAGACTTCCAGAATCAGGTTGCTTGTGTGATGGATGTCTCTTGCCTAGAGAGTGTTTCTCCCCATCCATCCTTCTTGCTGATTGGGCCCAGCTCACCTTATGTTCATTCAGGTTTCATCCCAGAGAGAAACGGCCCTACCCAGGCTGTCTTGGGAGTCAGGAAATGCTGGGCCGTGGTGGCCTTCTTCCACTGGGTGCTGCTGTGTTCCTTCTCCAGTCTCCAGTTCACCTTATTCTTACCAACTAGCAGAAGTCTATTCTATTGGCCTCTTGTTATTTTCAGGATAAGGAGTGGGCACAAACAGATCTATGCTACCTTGTCTGGACCAGAAGTCCAGGTCTGTTTTATATCGAGAAAAGACAATTTAATGAAAAAAGTTGTAGAGAAAAGACTACACCAGGCATGAGGAGGTGGAAGCTGGTAGCCCTCTTTCTGTGGAAGACAGGGGCGGTTGGAGAAGCACAGCAGTTCCTCAAGTAATGTCATCTCCTTCAATGTCTTTTCATTATAACCTTGATGAGAAGCCTTGATGAGAACATACCTCTTGTTTACATGGATTAACCTGGGGTAAAACTGGTTTCATTATGCATTATTTTGCCACAGTTTCAAAAACCTATCTACAGCATTAAGCGAGGACTTACTGTACTCTAAACAATTTGCACATCCATCTCAGAGTGAGTTTGCTTCCTGTTTTATCGTATTTAAAGTCTTTTGTATTTTTCATTAATTCTCTATACAAATTGATATGTACTTATAATGATAACCATACATTTTGTTTATTTTTGTAAGCAATTGCTTTGCTTCTGACATACCTTGAAATTTAAACCCTTGAGGAAATCTGTCATAAAATTTGGATTATTATTTAGCAGTAGATGAATTGATGGAATAATAAAAGGCTATTGGTGATTACTTAATTGAGCTTATGAACTTTTATGTATGCATATGAAGAGAGATATTCATATACAATTTTATTCCCAGCCCCTTGTGGCATTCTGAGAGTTTTGATTTAATTGTTTGTAAAAGAAATTATTTTATTATGAGAGTTAAACAACTGCGATATAATTATATGTGTGAATACAGAGTCCATTAGTCCAGTGACTTTAAAAGTGAGTGGTGCCCTCATCCCCTTGGGAAGAAAATATTAGCATCTCTATTTATTTTTATCTAATTTTCTTTTGATCTATATTTTGTATATATTTTTAATTCCATAATATAGAATAGCAATATATGTATAAAACTTTTAAATTATATAATTTTGGGCACTGACAGCGTTCTCGTAAAGTCAAAATAGTTTGGAGATTAGTAATTAACAGAAGATTGTCAAAATTTGCTGCATAAAACAATGGAATTAGTGGCTCTGAGTCTTAGAATCGAAAATTCATGTTTAAACAGCTGAGCTAAATAAGATCTCTCAGTGCCTATTCACAGAGAGCCTTCATCGAAGAAGCCACCTTTGATCAGGCTCACCTGGATGCCATCCGGCTGGTATGGTGTGAAGTGTGGATCTCTTTTTAAAACATAATCTCTTCCATTTGTTCATGCATTGCTTTTTAAGTGTCTTTCATTGCTTTATTTGCCTTTCCTATCTTCACTATCCAACTAGGTTATAATTATTGCCACAGATTTTTAAGTAGCAGAGCCTATCCGGCTGCCTACCAGGCGTTTGGGAAAGATGCTACTGGGGAATAGTGACTCCACTCTTAGAGTTTTAGTTTCAGGGGATTAGAAAGCTTTCCTTTCAAGAGTGTTTTCAATATGAATATTATCTTAGGAGTGAGCACTTTTTAATTATTTATTGGATTAGTGATTAACTGATTATTTGCTGAGAGTAAGAACAGGAAGGAACAATAAACAGGGATGGATTCAGGAGAAAGGAAGGAGAAACAGAAAGCGACAAATGTCGAAGGGGAACAGTACTTGGGCTTTGTTCAGGTTTTGTGTAGAGCTGGCTCTGTAAAGACTTGGATTGTTTTCATTTTACTTTATTCATCCATCCACTATGCTTTACAATGTATGTCTTATTTAAGTGTAATAAGAGACCAGTGCCTGACCATTTGTTATTATTTGGTAGTATAAATGCTTTGTTTCTGGTATTTGATAAAATCTAATAGAGGCTCTTGTGCATACCCATCTCTGTGATTTGCTAAAGTAACTTAACATTTTTAATGATTTCTGGAACAAAGTTGATGAAATATGGGAAAATAAAGTTCAGATGTATTTGGAAGAAATCTTAATTTATCTTTTCCCCTGTCTCTTTCTCTGACGTTACCATCATTTATTTACTCATCTAGCCTCATATTCTTGGATGGCTTTTTGACTCTTGTATCTACCTCATTCCCTCTATATAGTGGAGGCCTATTGCTGTTCTAAGATCTCTCACATCTTTTGCTTCTTTACTCTAGGCAGAGCCCCTTTTGATTTTCTTTCAAAGTGTCATAATAATATTCCAACTTCTTTCTGGACTGTTTCTTTTTCTCTATAAGTCCCAGACTCTCACAACCCTCCAAACCAGATTAATGTTCTATTTTCCAATTCTAGACATACTATTCTCTTACCCTAAAATTTCCCAGTTTCCTGTTGCCTTGCAGAATAAATACAAACTCTCCAAATTCGCATAAATGATGCTCCACAATACATAAACAATCCTTACAAGAGTTTTCTCCATTATTACCCTACAGTAATATGTATAGCATATCATGGGAACATAATAAGGAGAGATATTACATATCTCTTAAAAAAATAAACATTTCTTGCGTTTTCATCAAACTCGATTATTTACTGATACCTTATAATGCCATATTAACTTCTCAGTTCCTTTATGATATAAATATCATCAAATGATTCTAAATTAATTGACCAATATGCTGCCTTCCTATTTTTGCCTACATAATCCCATCAAACCTTTAAAATTCCATCATAAAACCATCATAATCATGTCACTTCAAAAAACTTTCTTCTCACATCCAGATGTCTCCTAGCTGTTCTTTCATTCACTCTAGCACTTTGTTTAGCATGGCCTGTTTTACTAACTTTTCTCTATCATATAATATGGTAAATTTGCATGGTTATGTAACACTCTCTGTACAACTTGAGAATAAACTTCTAGAAGATAGACATTTTTCTTGCTTCTCTTACAGTCTTTTTAGTAGCCATGACATGTGATTTGCTAATCTATGAGATCAGTGAATTTCAAGGGTTTTTCATTTGTTTCTGTTTTGTAACCACAGCTATTGTTCTTGCTATAGCAGGGTTATTCCTTCATATGTAATTCTACATGGAAATCTGTGAAAGGAGGAAAAAAAATAGACTCACGTTGGTTGGCAGGGGAGTTCTTGTTACATTTTTCCTAAATATCTTCTTTCTAGCTACCCCTTGCTGACTCTACAGAACACCTATGGCTCTGCTCAATTTTGTCTGAAAACTACAGTATTCAGTTTATATGTCATGGTCAAGCAGGGAGAGACCTTTTATTATCACCAGCTCAGTTGTTTAACTGGTCTTAAATTTGTGCTTGGAATAACTTTTAAGAGAAGAATACATGAAGACGTATGTGGGCTAGTGGTGAACTTATGTTTCATACAATTGCATTGTTCTTTTATTGCCAAATTTCACCCCTGATAAATACCATCCTCTCTGTTGGAAATATCTAGAAATTGAAGAAAAGGAAGTCGAGTGGGTAACACAATAGAATTAGATGTTTGCAGCAATAAATGACTTAGAAAGAAAGTGCATAAAGGTTTCCCCCAGACTCTTACGCTTTTTAAAAGAAGAAAGCTGAAATATGAGAAAGCTAGCATTTTGCATGCATGCAGGAGCAAAGGAAGAGATTGATAGATTGGTTTGGGGGACAGTTCTGTTTTATTCTGAAAGGTTTGGGTCATCATAGCTAGAAGCAGGAGCAGGACTCAAACAAAAATAATTTTAGCAATAAGAGAAGAGATTGGTTTTGATAGACAATGTTTCTATACAAGGGGGAAAGAATTCTTTAAATGGCAGGAGAAAATGGCCTTGAAATATGATATGAAGAGTTGCCAAGTTCTGCTCATCTCTAGAACTATTGCAAGTCAATTATTAAGGGCAAAGAATACTCCTAATATAAAGGGACATTTTGTACAAGAAAGAGAGAAGAGGAAATGGGAGGTAAAAGTGAAAAATGAGATATTTGCTCTTAGGGCATAAAAATTTAGGTCTTCACCAAATACAGTATTCCAATAGTATCTCATCATTCACAGCCTGTCTTTTTATTCACTTTCCTTTTCTTGTTTTTCTTTCTCTCCCTCTCCTTCTTCCTTTCTGCCTCTTCATCCCTCTTTTCCTCTACCTTTTAATTTCATCTCTATCAGGATGTTGTATGGAATATTTCCTTTTGTCTGTTGTCTAGAAATTCTTGCTAAAGCCCTAAATCTACTGCAAAAACAGCCTGGTGATACCTCTGTTTTCTAAAGAGAAAAGCAAGAGATCGGTCCTTATTCCAGGTTGTTTAGAGGCAGTTGAACAAACTGAGCTGCCTAATCCAGTCACCTCTCTCCAGTATCAATCAATAGAAGATTAAATGTATGAGGAGTGTGTTGCATAATTCAGTGGCAGAGTAGGGAATAATTGTAAGGCCAACTCTCTAAGATGATTATTGACTGAGATAATTACTCATTGGTTCCAGAAGAAGGAGATAATGGCATTTCATTCCTGTTAACAACTGCTTATGAATTCAACTTTCTGATCCACTCTGTGAACAAGAGAAGAGGATTGTCAAGAGATTCCACCAGGAAGGGGTCAGAGGCAATTTAGTATTATTGCCACTCAGTTAGAGTGGTTTCAATGCTTGGGTTTCCTGTGGGTCAACTGGTAGATAGCTGACCTTGGGTCAATTTTCTATATTAGGGTGCTTATTGGACAAGGGGAACAACAGTAGATGCTGAGGAGAATACTGCAGATGGCAGAGCTATGGGTTGGAGAGAAGAATCAAGCCAGAGTATTTCTTCTGGTAAAGAAACTATAGAGAGAGGTGTCCCCACTTGTGAATGTCCTGGAGAATCACAAGAGAGACACTTGCCACTCTGAGAGAATTCAAGGTTAGTCCCTCTCATCAATGAGAAGGCTACACTAGCACCACATAAGTCAGAGATGTCAGGACTTTTCCATCTCTCCTCATCCTCTATCCCGTCCAACATAGCCAGAGGAATGGAGATCCAGAAGAGGCAGGGGGAAGAAACCTTGAAGAGCTTTCCGCATCAGGTCTCTAAGCCATAATAGTGGAGAGGAAAGCATTAAAGAAGTTGAATATAGGATGGGGTTAAAACTTGCCTGGACTTGACTTGTTAGACCCCGTGTGACTAGAAAGTATGGAATGTGTCCAAGATGATACTAAGGAGATGAGAATTCAGTAGAGCATTGTTGAAGACAGCCCCTGGAGAAGGATGAAACTATTTCATGTGTGTATCTGCCATGGTCTGAATGTTTGTGTCTCCCCCGAATTCATATGTTGAAATCCTAATCCCCAAAGGGATAGTAGATGGGGTCTTTGGGAGGTAATTAAATTATAAGGATAGAGCCCTCATAAATGGGATTAATGCTTTTATTAAAAAGGCCCACAGAGCTCTCGGCCCTTTCTGCCATGTGAAGATACAATGAAAAGCCTGTGACCCCTCATCCAACCATGCCGGCACCCTGATCTTAGACTTCCAGCTCCCAGACCTGTGAGAAATAAATTTCTGTTGTTTATGTCACCCAGTCTGTGGTATTAGCCTGAATGGACTAAGAAAATATCCTAATAATTTTAGACTGTTCAGTAAACCTCATGCTATTTGGGTGCATTATGTATTCATAGCACTTATATTGTCTGCCATAACACTGTGAAAGTTAGCTGGATTTTGTAAAGAATCCTGAGAATTCAATCTTCTTGTTTGCATAATCAGCATAATTAATAATTATCAAATTCTTTGATTCTAATAACTTGACCCATAATAATTTACTGTGGTTCTAAAGTAATCTGATAACTGTCTTATTTGTAATGCTAACTTCTGCCATTTGTGACAAATTTTAATAGGAATTTCTCAATGGTAGTGATGGATTGTCTTTTGACTTTCTATTAAATGAAGATAAGAAACTGACAAATTGCCTCTAAGGAATCAGCTTTTATTTTTTAAGATGAGACCCATTACACCAAGCATGCATTAAAAAGCTATAAAACTAAAAGAAGCTTGCTGTGGGATGGATCATTAAGAACCATCTCAGAAATAGATGGAAAGGATGCAGGCTTAGCAGTTGCTGTTATATATGATTCGGCACTTCAGGAGCTTGAGATAGTTGTCAATCTTATGGGAATCCCTGCGCAGGCAGTGGAGCAGGTTATAAAAAGCAAAAAGGCGAGTGTCTTCATCGGCCATCTGCAATGATGGAAGTCCTGACCAGACAGAATAGACCTCGTTTTCTTTGACTCCAGGATGAACCTAATAACCAAAAAGAGAGTGATTTATTAGTAGTATTATTAGTAATTGCTTATCTTTGTTTCTTCTAATTGTTGAATTACGATTTGTGGAAGAGACATGAATGTAAAACTGACAGAGGCATCGATTATTGAGCCAGTGCATCAGAAATCTATTTATAATGTAAAAACTAGAAGCACAACTCACATACAAGTTTCCTCAAATGTATGTGATCACAGATGAAGTATGTTTGTGCAGGAATAGGTAAATGGAGAACCAGAAAGTTGCTATTTGAATGTAGAAGTGAATGTGACCGAGGGACAATGAAGGAACTAGCCTCAATCCTTGCATTTGAGCAACTATTTCATTTCATGAATCTTGTCTCTGATGTACACTTAGTACTTTATTTCCTCTGATAGGTCACTATAATTACATTGATGTTTTTCCTGCTTTGAGCTGATTCTAGTCTCCACATAGTCTATGTACCAGAAAACTTAGAAACGATGAGGATTCTACTTGATGTTTTAAGGTGCAGATGATCTAGTGATGACTAAGACTCAGATGATCTGCTGTAGTCAGGAGACTCACAGTCCACCCAGGATAGATAAGCCCCAAATTTCTATGAGGAACAGTAATTTTCTTTTGAGGTGTGTGGGGTGGGAGGTGTTAGGAAAAGTACCTATAAGAAGGGAGTACCGGCAACAACCCCACCAGTTGTGAGGGATGGTAGTGGGTGGGAGCACGACTGTGATATTAAAAGGCTACCGAGCAATGTGATGGAGGAGCATGTGCCTCTCAGCATTCTATGAGCCCTTGTGGGCTGGGAGTGACCAGGGACCTGAGAATGAGCAACAGCTTGGCAACTAGGGATGTCGGCTAGTTTGGAGATATACTACGTGGGGTGCCTGTAGACTCTAATTGCTACGATAACTTTCTCCTGCAGACTAAGAATATTTTTTGAAATCTGAGATTCTCTACTGTAATTTAAAGTGTGTGTGTGTGTGTGTGTGTGTGTGTATTTGTTGGATTGTTTTATGTTTTTTATTGGTGCTTGAGTCCTAAGACAAAATTTACTGTGCATGAGACAATGATATGAACAAGAGTAAATAAATATGTAGTAAAAAAGAACAGAAAATGAAATATTATAGAGCAAATTAGTGACCTATGAAAGTAGGCCAATGGTAATGAAGAAAATAACTTGAAAATCTAGGTGTTTATTTCACATGTCCTAAAGTTATAATATGCTTTGTATTTGTGTTGGATATATTCTTTTTCTATGAAAATGACCAAAATGATACATGATAACATGTACTTTGTACTCAATAAGAGAAATATAAAATTCCTCCTGTTATTATTCCTATAATCATATTTTTCTTTAGATGATACATTATTTCAGAAAGCTGTTTAGATGTTACCATACTCATGTTGAAATGACCCCATCTAAATGGAGATATATATTGCAAATGTTACCTCAATCTAAATATGACCAATTATTTGGGGGAGATTAAATGCAATGTATGAGTTTCATTTTTGAAGTCTCCCCAAACAAAATTTAGGATATGCGCCTTTCTACAGATTACAAAATAAAGAACATTTCAGAAAAGATATAGCCCCTTCTTTTGTGACCCACTGAAATCTAGTGTGGCCTCATCTTTTCGATCTTCCTTCTCTCACAAATATGTCTAGTAGAGGGGGAAGGAGGAAGTGGGAGGAAACATCATCCAATCTGAATTTGATTTTCTCTTTTCTCCCTTTCCACTCTCATGCTTTGGTGTGGGGAGAAAAGATAAAGAATATGAGCAGAATTTCAAAAACAGGCATCCTGGAATGCCTGAGGAAAACTCTGATCTTGCAGATTCTATTTTCCAGTTTTCTTTTCCCTTGAAAATATTTTAACTGCTTGCCCCAGGAGAGACCAAGGCTTGGGTGGATTTGTCTGCAGTGTAGAAAGGCTGCACCTGTCAAATAACACAGTAGAATGCTAAGATTCACTTACAATAGAATCTATCACTACACATGACTAGGCTCTTGATTTATTTAATAGCAATTTAGAAAATAAAATGCCTAAATTTTGTTCTTGCAAAGTGTGATATTTCAATATTCATTCCTCATCAGAGAGGTCACTTCTTTCATTAATGAGAAAAATGAAGAAGTGTCAAGAGACCCCTCACCTGGCCGACTATCTTCTCCATGCCCTCTAGAAGCTGTTTGTTTTGTTCCTCAATCTCTATTGCTCTAGACAGGATAGCATCCGGGGCTTCTTGCATACCACGCACTTCTGTGACTAGATGATACAGAGGGTCATTCCAGGAACGCAACACTCTGAGTACCAGGTTCAGGAGGTCTTCGTGCTAAGCAACCATTAAAACAATCGCATTAAAATAAGTACAATATGATTGGTTACATATGATTTTTGATCAAAGAGACTGACCTAAATACCTCTTTTTCATTTCTTTGTGTAAAATTTTTGTAGGTGGTAAAATTTGTAAAAATATAAAATTTAAGCTATTGGCTTACACTTTGCTAAAATTAGAAAACAAAACAAAACAAAAACAAAAAAAACCTGGCTTATTTAAATAACTACTTCTAATGAGAGTTCTAATTTATAACCCAAAGAATTTTGTTTTCCTTCTGAAATGCTACCATTCGCTCACTCAGGGAATTATTTTATATCTGACTGCTTTGCTTGTCCATGGGGAGAAACCAAAGAGTTTTGTTGGATCTCTATTTGTGCCTTTTCTGACTAAGGAAAGATAGATTCCACCAGTGTCAATGACTAAGGGTCCAAATCATTTTCACCTGAAAATTTATTCTTATTAATGAATCAAATCATCTATTAATGTATTCACTTGTGAGTTTTAGCTTTATTTTACAATATTAGAACAAAGCAACAACAAAGAAGACATGGAATTCGGAAACATGCTTCCTCAATCTGTGAACCCTGCCCCATGCTGCTATCAGAGAAGTCTAGTTATTGATGTATTCAAGTGAATAAAATGGCACAATGCTATCTTTAATTACAGCATTGAAGGAATTCACAATGAAGGTTTTTGCCTTCTAGTTTATTGCTACCAGGATTTTGCATGAAACTTCAGAGCTGATCAGCTCTGATTTAAAATATTTGCTTTCTTGATGTCCATGAACTAGTCTAGTGGTAAGGGAAATGAAGAATAGAGAAGAATTGAATAAACATTGCAATGGAGACATAAACTAGGATATAAAACAAAGGAACCGTAAAGAGCAGGCCATATCATGCATGGCAGTCTAGTTTTATGGAGGGCATTGTAACAACAAAAGTGAGGGTTTTGAACTGGACGAAGACCAGGCCCACTGTTCACTACTGGTGTGACTGGTGCAAATTCTATAGCCTCTCCAATCCTCTGTGTCCTTATCTCAGTAAGTGTAATAACAATACCTTACGTTACAGGATTTTGTGTGAGGATTAAATACAGAAATGCACATGAAGTGTTTTGCACAGTGTCTGGCAGTGTAGTGGCTCCTCTTCCTCCTCCTTCTTTACCTTCTTTTATTTTATTATTATCATCATTATTATCATAATTGTTATTAATGAGCTTAAATGACATAAGAAAAATGTTGGTTCCATTAACAAAGTTGTAAAGAGAGAACAGGTTGTATTTATGGGGGTAAATATATAAAGATGTTTATTTTAAATTATGTTAACTGTGGTTATGGCAGGGAATTAGAAGGGAAAATTTATAATGATTAAAAAATAGAAATTCGGATAAATGATCTGGGCTTGATATGCAGTCTTTGTTGTCATCAGAATAGAGGCATAATCTTAGTCATGAGAAACAAAGTATCATATTTTATAGGACCTGCTTTGGGGGAAGACTTATCATTTGGAAGTAAGAGGTGGCAAACGAGTGTGAATAATGAAGAAGTAGGAGAATTGGGAGAGCCTTGAAAATCCAGAAGAGGTGGCTCAGATGGTGCAGAGGTCAGTAATGTGAAAATGTGAAATGCTGTCCTTGTAGGAGCCACTAGTAACATGTTATAAATAAAAATGCATTTGCAATTCTTACATATCCATGAATTTTGCAAACCTTACATTTTACACATGAAAGTCCAATTCATCTCATGCTTTCACACAGTGTAATATATGCAGTCTTGGGTCTAAGGCATCGGTTAACATGTCGTCTATGTGGACAATTTATAGATTTGTTATTTAATTTGCTGCTACAATCTTTAGTCAGAATTTGATTTTACTGATAATTCATTGACTACATAATGTAATTTTTCTTTGATTGCTTACTCTTCCTCCTCTTTGCTCTGAACATGCAATTATCATTACCTATTGTAGTGCCTCCAATAATCTACAACATGGTAATACCAGCGTACTGCCTCAGTTGTTTGGGTAAGAAACCTGGATAAAAGACTCACATTGATCTGTTGGGCTTGCTCCTTGTCCTCAGGGGTAGAGAGGGAAGAAGTGTGGCAGCTGTTGATGGTCTTGGTAATAAACCCTCTGCCCTGGGCATACCGTTTATCCTGGAAGTGATCAAGCATTTCAGTTAGGGTGATTTGGGCATTTGATTGAATCAGTGAACCCATTCCCAAAATATTAGCAAATTTGATACATGTGTAACTTTTTAAAAATGAGAGCCACATACAAATCGAAACCCAAAATTTAAAGTCACCCTCTTCTCTACCTTTTCTTTCCATTATTTCTATAAACATTTTTTAAATCAAACTTTTCTAAATTCCAAACTATTCTTTATTACTTGTTTAAGTTCAACCTTCCCACAAATTACTATTTGGAAAGCAAACACTAAAAATACTAAAAATATGAAATATTAAATTAGTTATCATTTTTCTTTAGTATTTAAACCAAATGTTATGGTGCATATATACCTATATTTAGCCATTTAATCTCTTGCTCACTGTAGGTCTGAATTGATATGCTCTTTAATAGGAATTAGAAATTATAACTTTTCTTTGATTCATCTCTGAATCTACACATATATTTTACCATGTTCATCATTAATACAGAATACAACTTGCTGATCATGACAAAATAATAAGTCAGAAAAACAAGGCATAAAATTTAAGGAAATATTAAGCAATGGACTGAGAATAAGAACAGGAGAAAAATAGCTAAATGCATTGACAAATAAAAATGAATCTTTAACAAAAGTTGAAAGAGATTACTAAGAAGATTTTGAAGACAAAAGATGCCAATCAAATATGGAAGATGAAAGAAAAATAGTGAGTAAAAAGAACTATATAAATACACATTTATTGCAAGCATTGACCCACATTCTTTATGGAGACCCCTTGATTTATCGAAGCTCTAATCCAATGTATGATCCTTTATTGACCTAAAAGAGTTAACATACAACTTTCAAAGTATCTTAATCAGAAAGAGAATAATTGTTTCCAGATCTAAACTAATCCATTTTAATTCTAAACATATATACTGGAAATCTTAGAACAATAATTCACAGTGTTCTTGGGTTTCAGAAAAGCTAGCTATAGTTACTTGTTTATTTTCCTAACATGTATTCAGCTTAGTTTAACTGTTCAATCCACCCAATTCACTGCAGTGCAATTTTCATTTATTGGATATCTGCAATGTGCTAGGTGAAGAATGCCTTGGGAGACATGCACCTTCCATGTAAGGACACGGAATCGACATGTTTCTTTTCCCTCAGCCACACCTAAAAGTACTTTATGTTAGGTATCTGTGTTCCCCCAAATTCATATGTTGAAGCTTCAACATCCAATGTACTATATTTGGAGATAGGATTTTTATGGGAATAATTAAGGTTAAATGAGGCCATAAGGGTGGAACCCTGATACAGTAGGATTATTTTCCTTATAAAAAGAGACACCACAGAACTTCTCTCTCTCTCTCTAAGAATCTTTGAGATTTCATGAAACTGTCCCTTTCTTCTTTTTTTCACATTTTATAAACTGATGCCTTCTTTTGTCTAGAAGGTATATAATTTGAAAGTTCGCTCCTGCGTTTTCTTTATTTAAAGTGTGATGTAGCCCAGTCATTCATGCGAAAGTTTTTTCTGGGCAGAAACATAAACTATTGTACTTACAAATTCGTTGAACATTTCTGAGGAGAGATTGTGGATGTAGTGAGAGAGGACGACTGCACGGTCAAACAGGTCTCGGAGGGACACTTGGCAGTTGACAGCCCCACTGGAACAGATGGGCAGGGAGTCCACACTCTTGCACAGGAGCAGGTTTGACACCAGCAGCAGCAGCAGTAGGAGTGACCCTGCTTAAACAAAAACAGGAGCCATTCTCAGATGATCTATTCAACTGAGGTTATCAAAAGTCATCCTGTGGAGGACAGCCTTATCTCTCTCTACTGCTCTCTGCATGATTTAGTACTATAATGGCTGGGGTGAGGAAGAATCAACACCTTCCACTGTGTAAATTTAGCTATATAATTATATTTGCACAGATATATAATTTGAGAAGTAGGTTACTCCCTACATTTTTGTATTGCTCCCAGAGGTGCTTCTGTACCTTGCAAACATTTGAAACTTAAATTAATTCTGAGCCAGAGTGTTTAGGTCAATCCTTGAAGATAGTTCAGGATCTTGGGAATTTCTGAAAATTTTCAACATCCTAGCTCTCTAGGATTAAAAAAATGTTTAACTCTCTGTTGACTAATGCTTTCATTTAGACACTGAAATGGCAAGAATAGCACAGTCGATCTGTTTGTTTTACATTCATACTTAATAAGAATAATCACATGATTGACTGATTGCTAATATTGAATGTGAAGAGAATTCTAACATAAAAATGATGCTGTAGCCTAGATCTGCTAATTCACCTTCATAACCCCATGTGTTTGCGTGACACTTTGCTAAAAGCTTTAAGTTAAAAAAAAATGTTCATTTCACAATAACCCTGAGATATCCTCGATCTTCATTATTTATCATCAAATTATATTGATGAAAGAGAAGTCTTAGAGAGGTTAAGTGATCTTTTCCCAGTCCCATTACTAGCAGATGGAGGAAGCCGGACACCAATACTGTCACATTTTCACTTCCTCATCTCGCATCATACACACCTGTGTGCTCTCAGTCTGGATACATGTAACAGGGGCCACCTCAGTAACCGTGATGTCTTGAAGAGGCCATTGCCATTACTTGTAAAGAACAATATTTTGTCTTTGATTATATGAAAACAGTGGCCCTAGGAAGTTGATTTTATCCACTTTTTCTACTCTATTAAATGCCCATTTAAAAAATCTTTGACAATTATCAAAGATTATTTAGTTATCAATTTGCTATCTCAGCAGATGGACAGATACGCATCTTTAACATATCAATAATTTACACTTTCAAAAGGACAGAAATAATATATTAAAATCACTTTTTAACTTTAAATGACTCCAAAAGAACATCTGATATAAAAATGCGTTGAGGAGAAAGCTAAGTTTTTTACAAAATCCTCAATAAATGTAATTAGGAGTGTCCAAGATAAAACTAGGTGAGTAATAAAGATTTCTGTGTGAAAAAAATACCTAAACCTAAATATCTAAAAATAACTTAGTATAGAATATAACTAAACAAACTTTTAGCTACAAAATAAAAAAAAATATTAATGTTGTGAGATGATTCATGTAAGACTTAATTTTTCAAAAACATGATGTTTCCCTAAAGTTTATGTCCATTATAGTCATGTAACATAGCTGAATGTATATTTTATCTATAGGTGTGAATAAAAAGTACTTTGCAGTTAGAGAAATTGGTTCTAAGAGATTCACAACTGGATAGATATTCTTTAACTCTGAATACATTTATCTGTACATTTATCATCTGAAGGATTTTCATAGTCTAAGATGAGATAAAGTAGATAAATGTTTGGGTCTTTGTTTCATAAAATAAATTTTATGGTTATACTAATTTAATTTTCTTGTAAGTGTCAGCCAAGAAAGTATAGGCAGTTAGTATTTACTAGCCTGCTTTTCCTTTTGAAATATCATTAGGCTTAAAACCAATTTGACAAAGTATTGTAAGAGACAATTCTGCTATCATTGTCTATGTTTTGGCTTCAAAGTTGCAAGTTTTATCAGGTCGACTCATCTTGCCAAATCACATAAGAGGCCTGGGAACCAGAAAATGTTAGTTTCTGCCTTCTGGAGTTGTGATAAATTATACTTTTGATCTTATTCTTGTCCAGTGTTTTTCAACCTTGGCATGGTTGGAAATTTGAGCTGTATAATTTCTTGTTCTGGGGGCTGTACTGTATGTACATTGTAGTATGTTAAGCAGCATCTCTGACCTCTACCCACTAGATACGAGTACTTCACCCCCCAATTAAGACAAACCAAAAACATCTCCGGACATTACCTATATATCTCTGGAAGAAGGATTCCTCCATTTGAAAACTGCTGTTCTATTCTATTGTGCCTTTGTACAATTGCTTTTTAGAGCAATGATTAGATAGCTTTCTAAAGTCTATAAACCTGAAACCTCTTGCTGAGAGAATATTAACTAAAATTTCAAATTATTACCCACACAGGAGTATTGATAAAGCCAGCAACTCAGTAAGTTATTGAACATACCTTTCAGTGACAACCCTTTGTTTTCCATGGTGGTGATAAATTTCAGAAAACGCGCTTCGCCAGAGAAGATCTGGTAGTCCTACAGCTTTCTCCTCCCCAGATATTGGCTTTATAAGCCTTTGACATCTTCATGAATATATTTAATCAGGCATTCGCTTCCCTTTTACCAGTCATCTATTTCCGTCATTGAGATTACTCCCATAATTTCAAACATCAAATGGTATTTTATTTCTTATTCATATTCAGGAAGACATACTGGCCAGAAATGAACATTCGAAGAAGAATTTTGATTAATTAGACCAAAAGGAAATGAAAGAAATGATGAAGGTGAGGTCTGGAAACTAGTTTGTAAAATTCTAGAAGTCATTTACTTTAAAATTTACCTTTATTTCTCTGCAGTTTCTTGAATTTAGCATTATATTTCACTTACATGTCTCGTGTTTTATCGAAAGGTATTTTTTTAATTCAGATTGGCTGGGTAAAGTCAAGATTTCCACTACACTAAATACCAGGAAATATAGAATAAAGATTGAGAAAATAGAATTTTCGGTTCCTCGTTACATTCTCATTACATTTCCCTCATTTTTTCTTGCTTTTACACATTGTTTTGTCCTTTTTATAATGACATATTTTTATAGTACTTTGTTTTAAACTGTGTTTTTTTATTCGATTATCTATTTTGATTTTAACTTATATGTAAAGTTATGTCATCACCCCCAGTTTACAGATTAAAAAACAGAGGCTTGGAGAGATTAAATGTCAAGGGTATAAAAGAAGTAATTCAGTCAAGTTAGATGCTGAAAAAACTACTGCTTCAAGAGGAATCAGAAAGAATGTGGAGGGTTGGGAAACGAATCATTTAACAAACATTGCTGTAAACCCATATTGAAGATAAACAAGAAATCATTCCTGACCTTAGGGCCTTTATTTTGGGGAAGCAATATAGTAGTTTTCAAGGGCAAACACACACACATACTCACATCCTGGTAAATGATGTAGTAAAGCAAAATTCTAGGCAGTCATTTCCATACTCCTCAAGGATAGGGGTGGATAAACTGTTATTAGCACATGATTACTTTATTTTTCTGACCTCGAGCCACTCTGGGGCTAAAGTGACAAAAATTCATCTTTCATGAGCTCAAAAGTCCCATTTGCCTTTTAGAGATTTCCTAAATGAAATGATTATAATGAATAAGAACTAAGTTGTTGACGACTTTCTCTAATTTTTAAGTCCATGCATCTAAAGCAGCCTGTGACCTTTAGTTTCAATTTTACCATATGTCTCTTACAGTAAAACTGACAGATGAGGTAATTTAAAAAAAAAAAATCCCTTTCTATGGTATTTACTTTTTCTATAGTTGCTACTGCCACGTTTGTGCTTCAGCAATTATCTTGTGCTCTAGTCAGGACTTAGAAATCTTAACCAAACTAACATCACTTAAAAACTATCTTCTTAATTGTCTTAGCGTAAGCAACACTAGATTTTGAATCATACCCTTCAAGTGTGATGATTTATAATCTAAAGCTGGGTCAGGATTCCATACACTCACTCTAGGCATCCATTTTTTCTCCTGGACAGTGAAAGTATGAATTATTAAGAGAGCAGTGCCATGTGGTAGAGAAATTAATGCTGCCCTACATTCCCCTCCTCTCTTAGAAACTTAAGAGTAGAGAAATCTGTCATAAGAACTGACAGCTTAATCTTAAAATGTAAAGGTGTTGCAACTTTTGGAGATAGCCAGGAAAGAATAATCTAAGAAAACCTGAGTCGTGTTTATTCAGTGGAGGCCAATTGATTTATTTACTTCCAAAGAGGTATGTGTTTCTCTGTGGAATTTCTTGTCTGCTTCCTGTTGCTTTACAGCCCCATGTTTCCTGTTAACGGGATATTGCAATATCTAAATAATGCAAAGGGCATATTTTATGTAAAAAGTCATAGTTGTCCTATTTTTTCTGCTATATATGTTACCCACTTTTAATTTTAATTTAGTAAGTGCTCTTACGCAGATCTCTCCTTTCTCAAACCCTGCCCTTAATTAGAGCAATAAAGAAGTTCACTAAGAATGGGCTTGTCTGTTTTTATTTACAAAAATTCATTTGTTTGCCATTTTTGGTCTGAAGGCTTAGGATTAAACTAAGAGCTGATGATTAGTTCCTGTCAAGTAGTTGAATAAATAGCTCAAATAATGTTCAAGCGCCATGATATTTTCAGCACCTGAAACTAATAAACAATTTTGCCATCTTCTCTAACTGAGTCTAATTTTTAACATTAAGTTACATCAAGTTGGTTTTCATTCCTAATTAAGAATAGAGCTTGTACTCTCTTTATATTTTCTTTTGTTTATTTCTAAGTATGAAGTTATTTTTTAATGTCATTTATAATGCAAAAATATTTAAAATACTTCACATAACATGAAAAGTGTCTACTATAAGATAAAGTGGGTAATATTAAAGAGCAAAGATATTAAGAGATTTAAAAATCATCAAAATATTGTCTGATCTCAGAAGCTAAGCAGAGTCGGGCCTGGTTAGTACTTGGATGGGAGACCACCTAGGTATACCAGGTGCTGTAGGTGTTTAAAAAAACAAAACAACAACAAAAAACCCATCAGAATAAATATATCACAAGGATATTTCAATTTTTATTAATGAATTATCCTTAATAAAGTGAAATTTGCAAATAATTAAAAGTATTTTGTGGTATGGACTTAAAATTTCCAAATAGCCATCTTCTAAAACTCGGACTAAAAGATAAGATAGGATATATGTTGTTTTCAATATAAAATATCAGAAAATGTGAACAGCACATTGGAGAAAGGATTAATTGCAATAGCGATTACTTGAATTGCTCTGTTGTCAGGATAAGCAAAGTATGACTTAATTACTTCCTACTATTTACATTAACATCATACATATTAAGACATACATTTCTTTTCCATAAGTGCCTTTGTTCAATATATATCTCTTACTAGACCTTTGTGCCTTTGCCATAAGTGCCTTTGTTCAATATATATCTCTTACTAGACCTTTGTGTATCAACTTCCCTAAGTAACTCCAAAATCCAAATTCTTGATCTGTTGGCAATATCATGAGAACATTTGTTCCTTAAATAAAAAAGCCATAATGGAAGCACTTGGAAATTTTCTGTATAATTCTTTCCTTTTTTTTTCACTGATATAATATTCATATCCTCTGATCTAGTTTTATGAATTCTCTGTATTACCTTATCCTGTGAGTTTCTTGTTAATATGCTTGTTCTGAACTCTCTACTCCTTTGGACAAATTTTAATGCCTGATATAAGACAAAGCCAGATCTAAGAATCATGTGTCTGGAGACTTCATAGATTCACTCTTTGAGATTATATTTTTTCAAGTAAAAGCATTAAATATTTGGTAATATGCTAGTATTAATTGGCACAGGTAATAACTTTCATTGTAAAAGATTCTTCATACTTCATATTATGTGTGTGTGTATTCCTTACCTAATGAGAAATGTGGGGAATGGATCTGAAACATGCCCACTTCTAGGAATATCTGTCTATCATCTATCTATCTATATCTGTCTGTCTGTCTGTCTGTCTATCTATCTATCTATCTATCTATCTATCTATCTATCTATCTATCATCTATCATCATCATCATCATCATCATATTTCTATCTATATCTATCATCTATCTATCATCTATCGAGTCATCTAATAGGAAGTGGGACTTTGAGCCATACCAAGGATAATTTTAATCTTATAATTAGCACAGGTACCATCAAACAGAACAGAGAGCTACAGCAATAGACCAGGGTCCCTGAGGCTCCCTGGACTGACAAGCATTAACTCTTTAGTGGTGCAATGTGGTGAACTGTGGGGATACCAAGGGAGGGACCGAGGCAGTCAAGAGGAGTCAGCGCACTTGGGAGGTCAGAGCAGCATATCTGTACTGATTTAAGAGAATTATTTCAGTATTCCAACAACTCATAAGACCATACATGTACTGACACACTATCATCTTTGCCTTCCTCCACTGTTAATCATTTTCTATATTGAAAGAATTCAGGTTGAGAAACAAGGCAAGTTCTTCACAGTTCCAGTCTACACAATCACCATCCTTCAGTATATTTTTCTATTAGAATTTGTTGAAAATATCTTAGCTATGACATGTCCATCTATCTTTTCTTTTTTAAAATTCATTAAATGACTATTTCTTACTAATGTAACATCTACTTTGATATTTAGAGATTAACTAAAATGACAATTGTTTAGCAAAGCTCTTTATCATTAGGGGTTGAAATACAAATAGAAATTAATTCCTTGATAGAATGCTCTATTGACCAAAAGAAATACCCATATATATTCATATAATAATATATAACCCTCTCTCTATAGATCTATATATAGATAGGCAAATATCTAAAATGTATATATAAAATATATATAATACAAATAAAGTAAATAACATATATATACTTTTAAAATACAGGAGAAAGTATAAAGGTACTAGGTGATGAAGAGGATTTCTGAGACAAAGAGTTCACAACATTTTGATTCTCTGTAATTCTAATAAAATAAGCAAAAAGTAAGCTTAAAATACTAGCAAAATTACACCTGCTTCAAAGGTGAAAGGAAGTTTGAGTATGTTAATTTTTCATGGTTCATAGCTTAGAATCAATGAATATAGTCAAGAGGATTTTTTAAAAAAGGAAAGCATTAACAGATTATGTGAAGTTATTATAACCACTAGAAGAATAGAAAACAGATTATAAACCTTCTAACTTCTCAGGAAAAGAAAATATCACACAAATACACATGTACACATGTAACAGACAATATATAAGATATTCTATTTAACAAAAGATGGAAAACAAAAGAAACATAAGCAACAGAAAATATAAAAGAGGACAGAATACAATAAAACATCAAAGATATTAGTTTACTTATTAAAAGAAAAGATGATTCAGTTTCTCTAAAAGTGGCCCAACCCAATTAGATGCTGGATATAAGATATATCCAAAACCTACATTTTCAAAGGATGAGGAGCTCGGGTTGATTCTGACCCCCTAAGGACATTTGCCAATGTGTGAAGACATTTTTGATTGTCATAATTGAAGGTGGGGGTGGTCCTGTCATCTACTGGGTAGAGGCCAGAGATGCTGCCAAATATGCTACAATACACAGCACAGCCACCAAAACAAAATATTAAGCCATCCAAAATGTCAGTAATCCCAATGTTGAGAAACTCTGATGATAGAAAATGAAGTGACTAAGGAAAGTTAAAATGTAAGTACAATAAAGCCACGTCAAGCAAATTATTTAAAATTGCTGGAGTTATAAAATTAGTAATAGGTAAGTTTAAATTTAAGGCAAAAAGTGTTAAAGCAAAAGGCAATATTTTATATTTTTACAATCAACAATGGAGACATGGCTATTAACAATCTTTATGTATTTAATAATAGGATCCAAAACATAAAGCATATGTGTGTGTGTGTGTGTGTATGTGTGTAAGAAATGTGAGATAAAACAACCAAAATGCAAGATATCAGTATATGTATTTCATACACCTGTGAAACATGTACAATAAATGACATTATACTTGGCCATAACAAAAACGTAGCAATTTTCTAAAAATTAGAACACATAGCAATAAAAGTATATATATAGCTGTTTGTTTTGTTTTCTTTTAATAGTCACCGATGATTATTTGATTGCTGGGTCTATATAACTCCTTGAATCCTTAGCCATGTCAACATTTTTTTTAACATTTTGACCTATATTCTCCCCATTGGCTGTCATATTCAGTGTCATAACTTTACCTGTCATTTCCATGTAGTTGATCTCAACTCTATTTTTCTAAGCTGCCATCTACCTGATAGACATTTCAACCTATATGTCTTCAGCCAAGAATTATTAAAAAAAAAATCCTTAACTATTCAGCTTTTCTTAAACTACCATATTCTCAGTCACCCACACTTAACTTCTCAGAGTTGTGTTTGTCTCCCTTGACTCACACTCAACGAGACTGTATGTTACAATTATTCTGCTTTTTAACCTCCTCACAATTTTCTTTTCTCCTCTCTTTAGGTTATCTTGACCTGAATATTTATAACAGCTTCTCTTTCATTTTCTCCTGCCTATGTCCATTTCAATTTCAATCTGTTTATTCACCAGGAAGATTAACCATCCTGAAGGGCAACTTCTGAACAATCTCTAATTTGCCTAAATTACTGTGTTTGAGATCAGAGGAGCTCAGAGTAAATCTAACCAAATATCTCATTTTACAGATGCAGTAAAAATATTCAATTACTGACAGAGTTGGCACTGGAACTCTAGATATTTTGCCTGCCATACAGGCAATATTTCTCCTTGCCTTCTTTACTCATACTGTGTCCACTGAGTTTCTGATGCGGCTAATGGTAAGCCTTGGTGATTAAATACACATGTGACCTTGAAGACACATGATTAAAAGAGAGAAACATGTTACTTCAAGGAAAAATGCCAAGGTAATTGGTTTCCCAAAGAGAAAGGAGAGAGAAATAAAGCGTTTTGAAAACTTAGGAGCCTTAAAAGAAAACTTGCCACTGTCAAAGGGAATTTGAGTGCGATTCTAAATCATGTTTTTAAAACAATGTATTTATTAGGATATTTCTTGATGAGTTAATGCAGAGAAGGAATGGAAGCCTATTAATGTATTTTTTCTTCAAATTGGTCTTTGGTTTATCTGCCATTTTGGTCTCCAAGAATTCTTTTATGAGTCTTGCATATGTCATGTAGTCTTCATTCAACTTTTCTACTTGTCACTGCTACATCATTACTAGCATGAAAGTCAGAGAATTCTTGTAGATTAAAAAAACAAAACATTATCTGTTGACCACTTGAGATAAACATTATTATTACTATTATAGGTGATATGGCATTTGAATGTTCTTTCTTCTATGGGCCATTTTGTACTCATACCTTATTAGATATCTTAATTGATGAGGAATAGAGTGTTTCTTCCAGAAAGGCATTAATTTTATAACATTTTCTTTTTCTTTAGAAAAAGAAAGAGAATGAATATAGGCCATAAGTTCTATTAATAACTTCAGAACAAGAGACAGACTGTGCTTTCAGCTGCATCTGAAAATAGAGACAATTTGGATAAATGAAAATTATGGATTCACATATAGGAAACAGCTATGAAATTGTGAGATGTTTTCATGTTTGGTTTATAGAAAGCTTTCTCATTAAGGGCACATCTAGTATATAGGAACACATATTTATCACTTAAGTGTATTTTTGGAACATGAGTATGTGAAATAACTATATCTTTTCAATTCTTGTCTACATAAATGAAGTTTACAAAATAAAGTAATATCTATATGATTCAATCTGAAGAGAACTGTAATCTCAAATTAGTTTAATTAAAGTTAAATTAAAGTTTCTTTAATTAAAGAAGGTTTCTTCCCATTATTTTTTCAAGCAATTTCGAGTGTTTATTGCATTTGCTTGTGTAGATCTGTTTCTTATTTTTGTTCATAATTTTTCAATTTTTTGTTTACATACAAGCAAATTTAATAATTAAGAACAGTTTATCAAATTGCTAGTCATTGTAGACACTAAGCAACTATTAGTAAAATCATTAATAATTTTACTTTTCAAATTTAATGACCAAAAAAAAAATAATTAAAAGAGTGAAACCTTTTTTTTAGTCCCCTGATCAGAATACTATAACATGCCCACTAATGGATAGAGTGTTATTTAAATATTTTAACTTTAAAATTCTGTAAGTCACTTTAATGATGTGTAAGTAGATATGTATGTATGTATGTATGTTCTGAAATATTCAGATAATTGTCACAGTCTCACTGTGTATCATAAAAATATATTACCTGCAAATATTTTTTAATTCTTCATCAGCATTTTAAAGTTTTTAGAAAATTTATTTTTAAAAAAATCACATGTAACATTTCCATTATTTGAAGTGTTTCTAGCAATACAACTCAAAATATAAATTCATAAAAACAATGCCACTGGAGTTTTCAGTGACTCTGCAAGAAAGTCAAGGATATAAAAGTGGAAATAAGGCAGCTTTTGATGGATTTAAAAATTTTATATAATATGCATATAAAATAAAATGTGAAAAACTTAGGTCTAGATAGCATCTTATCACCAAAGCCCATTTTCACTGATAACCACGGCTTCTTTCAAAGGTTAATTAAATTATAAAATCACGATCTGCAGAATATTTGTGTGTTTAAAAAAAGTTATTAAAAGTGGAATACACCTTCCTGTTTAGCCAATTTTAATGAATATATTTGCATTGAATAATAGCAACCCACCTTTAGAGCTTTCCTGCTCATTTTCCCTGCCTTTATCCTAAGCAGCCAGATTTCTAAGGCTAAGACTAAAGGCTTTGTGAAAATGTCATGGGTTTGTCCTTGTCAAAAAGAATCTCAAAAGTCTTTCCTTGTAGTTTACTTCAATGTCATTCCAAGCATAAGAATATTTATCATTCAAAACATAAAACCAAAAATGCTGTTTTGTAATGTTATGAAAGACTTTATCATATATATTTTCTCTTTCAAGTGACATATTTTAGCACAATTCATAAAAGATGACATTAAAACTGTTTTACTTTCATTATAACCCCAAATTATGTTTACATCTACATTTAAAAATTTTCAATTACAGTTGACATTCAATATTATATTAATTTCAGGTGTACAGCATAGTGGTTAGATATTTATATAACTTACGAAGTGATCATCCTGATAACTCTGGTAGCCCCCTGACACCATACATAGTTAGTACAATATTATTGATTATATTTCTTATGCTGTACTTTACATCCCCATGACTGTTTTTATAACTGCCAATTTGTACTACTTAATCACTCTACCTTTTTCACCTATCCCCGCAAACTGCCCCCCATTTGGCAACCATCATTTTGTTCTATGTATCTATGAGTTTGTTTCTGTTTTCTTTGTTCATTTATGAAACTAGACCACTTTCTTACACCATATACAAGAATAAACTCAAAATGGATCAAAGACTTAAGTGTAAGACCCGAACCATATAAATTCTAGAAGAAAACATAGGTAGTAAACTTTCCGACGTTGTGCTTAGTAATATATTTTTTGATAGGTCTTCTTGGGCAAGAGAAATAAAGGAAAAAATAAATAAATAAGACTACATCAAACTAAAAAGTTTTTTTTTCACAACAAAGGAACCATCAACAACAAAAAAAGACAATCTACTGAATGGGAGAAGATATTCACCAATGATACATTTGTTGAGTTAACATCCAAAATGTATAAGGAATTCATACAACTGAACATCAAAAAAACAAAATATCCAATTAAAAAATGAACAGAGGACAAGGAAATACAGATGGCAAATGGACACATGAAAATATGCTCCACGTCACTAATCATCAGAGAAATGCAAACTAAAACCACAATGAGATATATCAGTTCACATCTGTCAGAATGGATATCATCAAAAAATCAACAAATAAGTGTTGGTGAGGATGTGTAGTAAAGGGGATCTTTGTGCACTGTTAGTGGGATTGCAAATTGATGCAGCCACTATGGAAAACTGTATGGAGGTCTATCAAAAAATTAAAAATAGAACTGGTGTATTATCCAGCAATGCTAATTCTGAGTATTTATCCGAAGAAATCCAAAACACTGATTCAAAAAGATATATGTACCCATATGTTCATTGCAGCATTGCTTACAATAAGCCAAGATATGAAGCAACCTAAGTGTCCATTGATAGACGGTTGGGTAAAGAAAAGGTGAGGTGTGCACACACATACACACACACACACACACATACACATTATACTACTCAGTCATAAAAAAGAATGAAATCTGGCCTTTTGAGCCATGCTTCTCTTGCTCAGGCCCACTTCTACATCTGGAAGTGTACTTTCCCTTCTAATAAAGCTTTTCTTTTTTGCTGTAAAAAAAAAAAAGTAATGAAATCTGACCATTTGTGACAACATGGGCAGACCTAAAGGGTATTATGCTAAGTGAAATAAGTCAGAGAGAGACAAACACCATGTGATTTGGAATCTAAAAAACAAACAAGTTTGTATCTTAAGCCTTATTTTTTAGAAAGGGTTAAGTAGGAGTAAACTTCAAGATCTAAGGTGAAAGAATATGCTTTTTTTCTTGGAAAAAAATTTTATGTCGTTGTTGAGGAGTTATATAGATGTATGCATAAATCATTGAATAAAAAGAGGACTTTTGATTAATATTATTGATGTAATTTCTGGTTTATTGGGGTCGTGCCAACATGATTGTGACAAAATAGTTACTTTATTACGAAATTTGATGAATACGATTTGTCATGGTTTGTGAAAGTTCCCGATCTCTCATGTTCCCTAATGCTCACAAAAACCCATAAAACAGTGATGGCCAGCAACTGCCAGTTGTAGCGAATCCTTGCAAGGTATCACGAAATCAGGTAGGCCAAATAATCCATTTGTAACAGTGGCCTCTCTGCACACAACTGACTTGATAATTTATTGAATAATGTTAAGAACATTTTTTAATCTTTCATAAAAGAGACTATAAATAGTTGTTCTGATCATCTGTTTCTGCAAAAATATTACTCCAGAATTTAGTGGCTTAGAACAATAGCATGCAGTTTACTATTATCTCTCATGGTTCTTGCTTGGGGTCTTTCATGCTGGTTGCAGGTGGGTGGTGGCTAGGGATACAGGCATCTCGAAGGCTTCCTCACTCAGATGTCTGGTAGTTGATGTTTACTGTCACCTGGGGCCTCAGCTGGGATAGTCCAGCAACATGCCTACCTATGGCCTCTTCATGTGTTCTGAGTTTCCTGACATCATAGAAGTTGGGTTCCAAGAGCAACCAGCCTAAGCCTTGGAAGTTACATAGCATCATTTTCTTCACGGTCACCAGCATGCCCACATTCAAGGGGACAGAATAGACCCCATTTATCACTGGGAAGGGATGTCGACATGTTGTTGTAAGAAAAGTGTGTGGAATGGAAAAATCTGTCACATCCATTTTGGAAAACACAATCTGCAATAGTCATTATACTCTAGTGTTGATAATATATTTATTAATGAGATTATCCTGCAAATGACCTTAGATGTTTACCATCTAATTAATATTTTTTATTCAGCCAGCAGCACATTTCCTCATATTCTCCTTCAGGGATAACCAGACATTGTCAGAGTCCTTTGGGCCAAAAAATCAAAACAAAAACAAAAACCACCACCAACAAAAACTTTATAAAACTTTTTTTGTAACCTGGAAAGTAAATCATGCAAACAAATGTGTGTCAGAAATTATTTGTCTTTCCAGAGTCTAAATCAGGAATTAGCAAACTTTTTCTTGAAGAGCCAGATAGAAAATATTTTAGGCTTTGCTAGTAAAAGGTGACATGAAGACTCTTATGCAGGTACTTATAAAACCATTTAAAAATGTAAATGATATTCTTAGCTCATACGACGTATAAAAGATTTATTTAGCTAGAGTTAGTCTGCAAGCTTGTTTGTTAACTTCTGGCCTAGATAATTAGATAGTGATACAAATCAATTTTTTAAAGCCTCTGAGTCACTTTTCATTTGATTTTAGGGATGTGTATGTGTTGAAGATTTGACTTTACATTTATATTGGTCACTGAAAATATTTTGCTTTATGCTTTCAATTTTAATTGCTGAGAATTACTGCAGCACTGTTTAATGTGTCTTTTGTATGACCTGTCAATTATTTTACGTTATAAATCTAGTGTGGACTCGATTTCTAGATATCCAGAGAAGGAAAACAGAGAGAAAAAAAAAAGATGTTCAGAAAATTCAATTCCTTTTTTGTTTCTTTACTGTTTAAAATGAACCTTAGGTACAGAGGTAGTGTTATTCATTTCATTCTCTTCACTTTATGATACATTATCATTATTGTTTAATGCATAGCTACTCCCATTTCTTTTTCTCTGTCACCTACCTGTATGTATGTATGTATGTATATATGTATGTGTCTATCATCTATCTATCTATCTATCTATCTATCTATCATCTATCTATCTATCTATCTATCTATCTATCT